>NC_084577.2:26140086-26152586 GCF_033978685.3 Nerophis lumbriciformis | reverse complement strand
AATGATGTAGAACGTCCGGATTGAAAATCTTAACGGGCGTATTTTTCCCAGGTCTGGCCGATGCAGTACTGCCATCTAATGTCTTGGAAGTGCAACTGCATTGGTGTCAAATATACTGGCCAGCACAGTCATCATAATCAGTTCATCTTTAAATGTTACCGTGATTTTTGCTATCGAACAATTAACATTTATTAATACTCACTAAAAGTACTGAAAATGTTTACCGTTGTCTACCGGTATCGATTCCCAGGTACCAGGAATCTGTTCAAACGTGTTCCGTCGGGGTTACCAGTACTCTCCAGGCAGTTTGCGCCTGAGACAGAAATGTACACAAGCACAGTTAAGACGGACAATTGGACGTTTTTATTACAGTTTACATAAAACATATTTCCTTATTCAAAGGACAGTAGCTCGGGGGCTCAAAGCTTAAGACGGAGGTTTATGCTTGAACTGGCAATGTAGCGGAAGACTGGAAGAAGAAGTACTGAGCGGTACCACTGAAGCGTACCAAAGTTTGTGGTGCGGAACTGCAAGAACAATAAGGACGTTTACCTTCGTCGGGATTTAACAGTTGTGTAATTTAGTCAGGTCAATGCAGCAGAGAAAGGCTGGTGTGTGTGTGTGTGTGTGTGTGTGTGTGTGTGTGTGTGTGTGTGTGTGTGTGTGTGTGTGTGTGTGTTCTTGTATTTCTACCCTTCTTGAGACATCAACAAGCAAAAGTACCGTCCATATGAACAAATTAAGACCGAATAATGAAGATTAAAAACCAATTACAAAAAAAATATAAATAATAACTAAAAGCTTACCTTTTTAATATTTGCATAGTATATATATATATATATATATATATATATATATATATATATATATATATATATATATATATATATATATATTACTAATGTTGTAAATACAAATCTTTATATATCTAGAAAGGGTGGTCCTAAAGAGGTAGGCATTTTTCAAAGGGCTCAAAAAGGTAAGAAATCCAAGAACGTGTGTGTGTGTGTGTGTGTGTGTGTGTGTGTGTTCTTGTATTTCTACCCTTTTTGAGACATCAACAAGTAAAAGTACCGTCCATATGAGGACCGGTGAACAAGCTAGGACCGAATAATGAAGATTAAAAACCAATTACAAAATAAATGTATAAATAATAACTAAAAGCTTACATTTTTTTATATTTGCATAGTATGCATATATTATTAATGTTGTAAATACAAATCTTTATATATCTAGAAAGGGTGGTCCTAAAGAGGTAGGCATTTTTCTCAGGTCTCAAGAATGTCAGAAATACAAGAAGGTGTGTGTGTGTGTGTGTGTGTGTGTGTGTGTGTGTGTGTGTGTGTGTGTGTGTGTGTGTGTGTGTGTTCTTGTATTTCTACCCTTTTTGAGACATCAACAAGTAAAAGTACCGTCCATATGAGGACCGGTGAACAAGCTAGGACCGAATAATGAAGATTAAAAACCAATTACAAAATAAATATATAAATAATAACTAAAAGCTTACCTTTTTTTATATTTGCATAGTATGTATATATTATTAATGTTGTAAATACAAATCTTTATATATCTAGAAAGGGTGGTCCTAAAAAGGTAGGCATTTTTCTCAGGTCTCAAGAATGTCAGAAATACAAGAATGTGTGTGTGTGTGTGTGTGTGTGTGTGTGTGTGTGTGTGTGTGTGTGTGTGTGTGTGTGTGTGTGTGTGTGTGTGTTTGTGTTCTTGTATTTCTACCCTTTTTGAGACATCAACAAGTAAAAGTACCGTCCATATGAGGACCGGTGAACAAGTTAGGATCGAATAATGAATATTAAAAACCAATTACAAAAAAATTATAAAGAATAACTAAAAGTTACCTTTTTTATATTTGCATAGTATGCATATATTATTAATGTTGTAAATACAAATCTTTATATATCTAGAAAGGGTGGTCCTAAAGAGGTAGGCATTTTTCTCAGGTCTCAAGAATATCAGAAATACAAGAATGTGTGTGTGTGTGTGTGTGTGTGTGTGTGTGTGTGTGTGTGTGTGTGTGTGTGTGTGTGTGTGTGTGTGTGTGTGTGTGTTCTTGTATTTCTACCCTTTGTGAGACATCAACAAGTAAAAGTACCATCCATATGAGGACCGGTGAACAAGTTAGGACCGAATAATGAAGATTAAAAACCAATTACAAAAAAAATATAAATAATAACTAAAATCTTACCTTTTTAATATTTGCATAGTATATATATATTACCTGGGATGAGGTGGCGACTTGTCCAGGGTGTACACCGCCTTCCGCCCGATTGTAGCTGAGATAGGCTCCAGCGTCCCCCGCAACCCCCAAAGGGAATAAGCGGTAGAAAATGGATGGATGGATGGATGTATATATTATTAATGTTGTAAATACAAATCTTTATATATCTAGAAAGGGTGGTCCAAAAGAGGTAGGCATTTTTCAAAGGGCTCAAGAAGGTAAGAAATCCAAGAACGTGTGTGTGTGTGTGTGTGTGTGTGTGTGTGTGTGTGTGTTCTTGTATTTCTACCCTTTTTGAGACATCAACAAGTAAAAGTACCGTCCAGATGAGGACCGGTGAACAAGTTAGGACCGAATAATGAAGATTAAAAAACAATTACAAAAAAAATATAAATAATAACTAAAAGCTTAACTTTTTTTACATTTGCATAGTATGTATATATTATTAATGTTGTAAATACAAATCTTTATATATCTAGAAAGGGTGGTCCTAAAGAGGTAGGCATTTTTCTCGGGTCTCAAGAATGTCAGAAATACAAGAAGGTGTGAGTGTGTGTGTGTGTGTGTGTGTGTGTGTGTGTTCTTGTATTTCTACCCTTCTTGAGACATCAACAAGGAAAATACCTTCCATATGAGGACCGGTGAAAAAGTTAGGACCGAAATCATGGTTCCAATACGGAAAACCATTGTATCTAATAGAGAGCCAAATACTAGAGTCCGTGAACATTGCTCCAAAGTCAGGATTTTTTGTTCATTTAATGTGCATACAAAAGTAAACACTGACAGGTGCAAAGACAGCAGCTAAAGAAGCACTTCCCTATTCATCTCCGGTACTAAGACTATAGTGGCTAATAACATTCAGCTTCTACAGCTGTGTTGCCCAAAGTACGGCACAGGGGCTATCTGTGGTCCGTGACTTGTTTGTCATCGGCCTTAAGCAAATAAAAATAAAAATAAAATAGAGATCTCATTTGCACCCCTGGTGGTGAAATACATCAAAATTAGGGTGATCACAAAAAGGAGGGATTTTTCAAATGGACTGTGTGTCGGTTTTTAAAGTGCTCCCTCTCCGGTCAACATATGAAATAACAAGTGTGCGTAAAAATGTGAAGTGCTCCTCCTCTGGTCAACATATGAAATAACAGGTAAGAAAGTGTGTACGAAATTGAAATGCGCCCCCTTTGGCCAAAATTAATTAAAACAATTTTTATATATGTATATAGAGACATACTGTTATAACTTGAAGTAAATAATGAAGATTAAAAAAACATTACAAACAAAAAATATAAATTAATTACTTTTTTTTTTTTTGTATTTGCATAGTTTGTATATATTATTAATGTTGTAAATACAAATCTTTATATATCTAGAAAGGGTGGTCCTAAAGAGGTAGGCATTTTTTGGAGGTCTCAAGACGGTATGAAATACAAGAAGGTGTGTGTGTGTGTGTGTGTGTGTGTGTGTGTGTGTGTGTGTGTGTGTGGTAGAGGGGTATTCACCCACATTAGTCAGGTCATTGGCGGTTTCATGGAGTGCCCGAGGATGCACTCTTAGTTTATCTGGCTGGCTAAGCATGGCTGCACACAACAAGCACAGATCTTCCATTGCCACAACACTGGAGGAGAACATTGCTCTGTGGCTACCGACTCGATAAAGTTAGTGCATTCAAGGAAGCACTGGATGAAGACGCGTCACACAAGTCACCCACTTACCTAGAAAGTAACCCACTCCCTCAGTACCAATCAGAGATTTACAGCATATTCGTTCAGCCTTTTCTCATTGCATGATGCCTTTTTGCTCTATTTTTACATTTTTGTTTTTGTTTATTTTATTTGTACGATAAGCCATGAAAATAGCTAAGTTCAGAAAAGTATTTGCCAAACGACAGAAGAGTTTCTGTAAATTGTGTTTTCTACGCACTTGCCATACTTGCCAACCTTGAGACCTCCGATTTCGGGAGGTGGGGGGTGGGGGCGTGGTCGCGGGTGGGGCGGGGGTGTGGTTGGGGGCGTGGTTAAGATATATATACATATAAGAAATACTTGACTTTCAGTGAATTCTAGCAATATATATATTTTATTACATATATATATATATATATATATATATATATATATATATATATATATATATATATATATATATATATATATATATATATATATATATATATATATATTTATTTATATTTATATATATAAATAAATAAAAGAAATACTTGAATTTCAGTGTTCATTTATTTACACATATACACACACATAACACTCATCTACTCATTGTTGAGTTAAGGGTTGAATTGTCCATCCTTGTTCTATTCTCTGTCACTTTTTCAGAACACACACATTATACAAATATACATTATAAAATCAATAAGAAAACGGGAGCTCTAATTTGGGAGTCTGAATTAGGATCAGAAGTTCCTATATAAACATTGCGCACTCACGTCGCCTTTTTGTATTGATTACTGCAGCTGTGCACTGGATTCATTCACAAATACAAACTACAACTCAAAAACACTTTAGAGTTAGGCTCCACCATCAGAATGTGTACTTAAACTTATAAAGGTCACATGGATATTATTCAGTGAGTTGATTCACCAAAACTAACCTGTTATACAGGAGGAAAAAGCACACAGGACGTTTCAATTGTTCACAGACTGGTCGCGCTCATCAGAATGACAAGACACTTCCGGTCTGCAGGTGATAGCATTCAATTGGGAAGAAACACCCTACTGCCCCCTACTGACCAATGTGAATACTGATAAATGTGTAATGACAGCTCCAAAAACGAATTCAAACCATAAAATAAAATAAATAAATCAACACAAAAATGTGACACATTATGGGTGGGTCACATATGCATGTACAGTAGATGGCAGTATTGTCCTGTTTAAAAGTGTCACAACATTGCTGTTTACGGCAGACGAACTGCTTTACGGTAGGTAGACGAAAACTTGACTGCTGTTGTTGTTTGTTGTTACCGCGCTGGGAGGACGTTAATGAAACTGCCTAACAATAAACCCACATAAGAAACCAAGAACTCGCCCTCGATCATTAGCTGTTTATATTATGGGAAAGCGGACGTGAGAACAGGCTGTCAACACGTCACTCAGGTCCGCACGGAGCTGGAGGGGGCGTGGCCTCCAGCTCCGCCTGAATTTCGGGAGAAAATTTGTCCCGGGAGGTTTTCGGGAGAGGCGCTGAATTTCGGGAGTCTCCCGGAAAATCCGGGAGGGTTGGCAAGTATGGCACTTGCAGAAGTGATACAACTTAGCTTGCACGCTTCTGGAGCCGGCAGTAAGTCGGACCCGTTTCCAGTGAGTGTTGGACTCCGCCAAGCCTGCCCTTTGTCACCGATTCTGTTCATAACTTTTATGGACAGGATTTCTAGGCGCAGTCAGGGCGTTGAGTTGAATATCTGGTTTGGTGTCTCCAGGATTAGGTCTCTACTTTTTGCAGATGATGTGGTCCTGATGGCTTCATCTGGCCAAGATCTTCAGCTCTCACTGGATCGGTTCGTAGCCGAGTGTGAAGGGACTGGGATGGGAATCAGCACCTCCAAGTCCGAGTCCATTGTTCTCGCCTGGAAAAGGGTGTAGTGCCATCTCCGGGTTGGGGAGGAGACCCTGCCCCCAAGTGGAGGAGTTCAAATACCTGGGAGTCTTGTTCACAAGTGAGGGAAGAGTGGATCGTGAGATCGACAGGCGGATCAGTGTGGTGTCTTCAGTAATGCGGACGCTGTATCGATCCGTTATGGTGAAGAAGGAGCTGAGCCGGAAGGCAAAGCCCTCAATTTACCGGTCGATCTACGTTCCCATCCTCACCTATGGTCATCTCTCTCTCTAGGTCGTCCTCAGGCGAGCCTTCCATCGTTGCTTCCAGTCATCCCGATTCTCCATACATTTGGCCAGTTCCTTGGTACTCTGAGCTCCTGCATCCTTCTTGAGTATGTCCACGTATGTCATACTTGCCAACCGTCCCGGATTTTCCGGGAGACTCCCGAAATTCAGCGCCTCTCTCGAAAACCTCCCGGGACAAATTTTCTCCCGAAAATCTCCCGAAATTCAGGCGGAGCTGGAAGCCACGCCCCCTCCAGCTCCATGCGGACCTGAGTGACGTCAGGTGCGCAACACCACGTAAATCGTTGGCCAACCAAAAAGTAACCCCAGTACGCTATAGCCAACATTCACCAGGAGGTGGCAACAGACAAACGTAGATCACTCTATTACATTATTCCCCTTTTAGAAATGTATAGAAGTTACTCAAAATAAATAAACAACCCAACCAAAAAAGGCAGCAGCTCAATTAAAAAACTTTTTTTTTTTTTTTTTTAGTACTGAACTCTTAACCTTCATTTGTAAAAAAATAACATGCTTATTATACAAACAGTATTTGTACACCTTTAACACATATTTTTATACTGTCTACAGAGATTCAGTTTTTTTGGTGGTAATCGAAACCTTTCTGGGTACCTGCGAAAGGGTGTTCAGCATGGTTAGAAAAATAGTGACAGAGAATAGAACAAGGATGGACAATTCAACCCTTAACTCAACAATGAGTAGATGAGTTATGTGTGTGTATATGTGTAAATAAATGAACACTGAAATTCAAGTATTTCTTATATATATATATATATATATATATATATATATATATATATATATATATATATATATATATATATATATATATATATATATATGAAATACTTGACTTGGTGAATTCTAGCTGTAAATATACTCCTCCCCTCTTAGCCCCGCCCCCAATGTCTTATTCAGTGTGGTGTTGCTACAATAATTATGTATAAGTTATCACACAACTCTTATGCTTGAAGGCCGTTGCTATAAATATTATCAATTGTGCTGAAGTTGTACTTTTCTATCTGTGCCAATGGACAACTTGCAATCTTGGATTGCGAGTCGTCTCGTATCAGTGTTTGTGTCCAGACCCGGCCGGCTGACTGCCTAGGGCGAACATCGAGTACCTTGACGCAGACAAAGCAGAGACAGGGCGATATCACGAGTGTCATCACATTTCCATTTCTGAATAATCATATATTGTGTCTCACTGGGGCTGCTGAAATTACCCCCCTTCCTTCAGAAGCAGCCTCAGTGATGTAACCAGGGACCTCCTGAATAAATAGTGGATCACGTGGGCTGTGCCTTAGGGCGTAGGTTGGAACTGGAACTGAGTGTACAGCCCAATACGTCTCTCCTCATGAGCCAAATTGAACTCTGTCTCTGCACTGTCTTGCTTCTTGTCTGTTTAATAGATGTCATCAGTGTTTGAACCTGACAGGTGTGTCCTAATATAATGCGTGATATGATTTCTTCCAGGGCAGCATGGAGCAGCACGGTGATACAGGGTTAGTGCATGTGCCTCACAATACGAAGGTCCTGGGTAGTCCTCGGGATCTTTTTGTGTGGAGTTTGCATGTTCTCCCCGTGAATGCGTGGGTTCCTTCCGGGTACTCCAGCTTCTTCCCACCTCCAAAGACATGCACCTGGGGATAGGTTGATTGGCACCACTGAATTGGCCCTAGTGTGTGAATGTGAGTGTGAATGTTGTCTGCCTATCTGTGTTGGCCCTGCGATGAGGTGGCGACTTGTCCAGGGTGTACGCCGCCTTCGGCCCGAATGCAGCTGAGATAGGCTCCAGCACCCCTCGCAACCCCAAAAGGGACAAGCGGCAGACAATGGATGGATGGATGGATGATTTATTCCTCGTTTGTGCTCCCCCTTACAGTTCTTCCCGCACCTGCTGTGTTCTACATTGCATGTAAGCGTCTTCCTGTTGTACTCCTGTCCTGATGTAATTGTCGCCTTCTTCCAAAAAAATATTTTAAGCAATGATTTTGCCTCTGCCTTTGCTGGGAGGTACCTCTCTGTGCGGTCTACTTTGCCAGCTGATCTGCCAATTCATTGCCATATATGCCCATGTGAGCCGGAACCCATAGGAACCTTACACTGGTATTCACCCTGTCAAGCCTGAATACTATTTCAGGAATTATTTCTGCTACGTTTTATTATCTGGCAAAGCGGGTGCGTATGAGGAGTGTTGTGAAGCCGAGTCGTCACAAAGAAAACAACTCTTTGGCAAGTTGAACCTAATCTGATGTCATGAAGGATGTTTCTCTGCTCCGTTCATCTCATCTCAACATTTGCAAATACACCAAATGCCTCAACTGGGCCTCCAATATGGGCGCTCATTCAGCACCGCCGGGGCGAGGATCGCACACGTGCACACGGTAGATTCTCATTAAAACGTGGATAATAGATATCATGGGGTATGAGAAATGCTTCTTTAGCTGAAACACTGATCCCTCAAATTAAAGATTCCGGTCCCTGAGGTCTCATTACGCTGGTGTTATCTGCATCACAGAGGAACCGATCAATGGATTAATGATGTCTTTACTCGCTTGGTGCGCTGCCGCTATTCCCTTAATATGCGGCGGAGCAATTTAAAGCAGGGATCCGAGACAGTTTAATCGAGGCTGCAAAATACGGAAAGGAGATGTTGATGATGCGGAATCATGCATGTACAAAGATGAATCAATCAGAGTGTCGTTTATATATCATGCTAAAAGTCGTTCATCATAAATTGAATAAACTTCTTCTGGACCCGACGATCCCTCATTTTTAGTCCCTCCAGGAATTTGCGGTGCTGTCTCGCCAATTCACGCAAATTCAACCAATCCCTGGTATTTATGCATTGCAACTTTGTCCAATGCCCCCATGTGTACATATATATATATATATATATATATATATATATATATATATATATATATATATATATATATATCGGTGACGTGCGGTGAGGTTGATGGTTGGTGAGGCACTGACTTCATCACAGTCAGATTTACAAACATATGAACCCTAAAGAGTATCTTATTCACCATTTGATTGGCAGCAGTTAACGGGTTATGTTTAAAAGCTCACACCAGCATTCTTCCCTGCTTGGCACTCAGCATCAAGGCTTGGAATTGGGGGTTAAATCACCAAAAATTATTCCCAGGCGCGGCGCCGCTGCTGCCCACTGCTCCCCTCACCTCCCAGGGGGTGATCAAGGGGATGGGTCAAATGCAGAGGACAAATTTCATTACACCTAGTGTGTGTGTGACAATCATTGCTACTTTAACTTAACTTTAACTTTACACATACAAACTGTAGCACACAAAAAAGCACATTTAATAAAAAAAACCTTATTATGGTCTTACCTTGACTTAGAAATTAAGTCCATGCGCCGCAACTAAAGCCCTCACTTAAACTTTCCACGTGCAAGATTGAATCTATTTAAAAAAGTGTAACCGAGGGTTTATAAATGTCGCCTATACTGTATGAAACTACAAAATAACAAACACGGAGGCTCCAGTTTACACGAGGACCACTTTATTTACCTTCTTTCAAAAACCTCTGCAACGTGACATCACTTCCGCTCTTAGCGCCTTCAAAATAAGAGCTCAAGGCATATACTGTATAACAGCGCATAACAGGAACTTAACATCACAAAGAGGAAAGCCCATGAAAATAGGTTACAAAAGTTATTTAATAAGAAGCCAAAAAGTGCAAAAACAATAATGTTCGTGTTGGAGGAGTTGTGAATTAGGTACACCTGCAGTCTGCAGGTGTATCTAATGTTGTGTCCCTGCAGTCATTCACAACACCTCCAACACCAACATTATTGTTTTTGCACTTTTTGGCTTCTTTTGAAATAATTTTTTTAAATAGATTCAATCTTGCACGTGGAAAGTTTAAGTGTGGGCTTTAGTTGATATAACAATTCTACGGCGGGGGTGCAGGAGGCGGGGCTACTGGAGCCTCAGCCAGTGCGTCTTTTGCAGCCGTTTTATGATCGCTCAGCACAAGAAATACTTTACACACATACAGTTGTTGACAAAATACTCTGTACATTATATACCTCAGCTAACTAAACTATGGAAATGCATAATATAGTTCATATAGCAATACGGTCTCACTGCACAGCAGGCCAGCAGTTAGCCGAGTCCGGAATCCATGTTGAGGCACTGAGTGACATGCCTCAACTGGCTGCTGATCACCGCACCGTCTCTTCTCAGTATTTGAACGGTAAATGTGAAAATTCAGCGATTTTGAATAAAAATAATCTAAAACTGGTGAAGTTAAATGGAAAATAACTTTATAGTATAATCACTGGATACATTTAACAATTTAATTTTTTTTTTTTTTCTTTTTAGATATTTTTTCTTTCCATGATGGCAGGTGAGGCCCCGCCTCACCTGCCTCTAGTGACTGCACGTCACTGATATAAATATATATATATATATATATATATATATATATATATATATATATATATATATATATATATATATATATATATATATATATATATATATATATATATATATATATGTGTCTTAATAAGGTTATCCAAAAAATAGTGCTCGATACCGTAGTAGAGCGCAATATATGTATGTGTGGGAAAAAAATCACAAGACTATTTCATCTCTACAGGCCTGTTTCATGAGGGGGGGTACCCTCAATCATCAGGAGATTTTAATGGGAGCATTCGCATACCATGGTTTATATAGGGCACAGAGTGGGTGGGTACAGGCTGGCGTAGGGGCGTGGTGATTGGCTCATGTGTTACCTAGGAGGTGTTTCCGTCTATGGCGGCATGCTGTTACAATTTCGCTGCGCTTGTTGAGGGATGACAGGTCTGGACGGTAAATAATAAACAGTTTCTCTTTCAAGCATAGGTTGCATCTTTTATTACCACTATTGTAAGGTGTGCTGGATGCAAGAATTTGCCATGTTATTGAATATTCAACATTATTGTCTTTGAGGTCCCAAATGTGTTTGCTGAGTTCTGTGGTATTTCGCAGGTTTTGGTTCCTGAAAGAAGCCTTGTGATTGTTCCATCTGGTTTTGAATTCTCCCTCGGTTAATCCTACATATGTGTCGGATGTGTTAATCTCCTGATGATTGAGGGTACCCACCCTCATGAAACAGGCCTGTAGAGATGAAATAGTCTTGTGATTTTTTTCCCACACATACATATATATATATATATATATATATATATATATATATATATATATATATATATATATATATATATATATATATACCTGTATATGTAATTACAAAACCCCAAACCAGTGAAGTTGTCACGTTGTGTAAATGGTAAATAAAAACAGAATACAATGATTTGCAAATCCTTGTCAATTTATGTTCAATGGAATAGACTGCAAAGACAAGATATTTAATGTTCACACTGAGAAACGTATATATTTTTTGCAAATAATCATGAACTTAGAATTTAATGGCAGCGACACATTGCAAAAAAAGTTGTCACAGGTGCATTTTGTTGAAGCCGTGATTTAGGATGATGTGTGGAAAAGCTAAGTGCTTGGGTCAGTCTCCTGGATAATCCACATGGTTAGAGCAATAACGTGGAACACATTTTATAAATCACAGCATACCTTAAATTCCTGATTTCACACTAAATTGCTTTTATAGTACAGAAGAATCTGGCAATGTTCTATGTCAGATTATACAAGTTTTAGACAAACCAATTTGTTTGAGGATCTCTCGAAGGCATCAATAAATGCTTTGGCAGAAGACACCACCTGGTGGTCAAATGTAAAATTACATACAGCTGAATTCTAACTGCATAATGTGTAATGCATTGAATTGTGTAATCTTTATATATATATATATATATATATATATATATATATATATATATATATATATATATATATATATATATATATATAATATATATATTTTATGTATATATGCATACAGTAATATTAATGGATATGTGTATATAATTTATTATGTACAATTATAATATATATACATACATGTATATTAATTATATATTATAATTGTACAAAATAAATTATATATATGTATATGTATATATATATATATATATATATATATATAATATATATATTTTATGTATATATGCATACAGTAATATTAATGGATATGTGTATATAATTTATTATGTACAATTATAATATATATACATATATGTATATTAATTATATATTATAATTGTACAAAATAAATTATATATATGTATATATATATATATATAATATATATATATTTTATGTATATATGCATACAGTAATATTAATGGATATGTGTATATAATTTATTATGTACAATTATAATATATATACATATATGTATATTAATTATATATTATAATTGTACAAAATATATATATATATATATATATATATATATATATATATATATATA
>NC_084577.2:26127586-26135086 GCF_033978685.3 Nerophis lumbriciformis | reverse complement strand
CAGAGAATCTGGAGAAATCCCTGCAAGGCCGCAAATCCAACATTGAATGCCCGTAACCTTCAATCCCTCGGGCGGTACTGCATCAAAAAGCGACATCGGTGTGTAAAGGATATCACCACATGGGCTCAGGAACACTTCAGAAAACCACTGTCGGTAACTGCGGTTTGTCGCGACATCTGTAAGTGCAAGTTAAACTCTACTATGCTAAGCTAAAGCCATTTATCAACAACACCCAGACACACCGCCGGCTTCGCTGGGCCCCGAGCTCATCTAAGATGGACTGATGCAAAATGGAAAAGTGTTCTGTGGTCTGACGAGTCCACATTTCCAATTGTTTTTGGAAACTGTGGACGTCGTGTCCTCCGGACCAAAGAGGAAAATAACCATCCGGATTGTTATAGGCGCAAAGTTGAAAAGCCAGCATTTGTGATGGTATGGGGGTGTATTAGTGCCCAAGGCATGGGTAACTTACACATATGTGAAGGCAACATTAATGCTGAAAGGTACATACAGGTTTTGGAGCAACAAATGTTAGGGGGCGGGGGGGGGCTTGTGCAGCCCTTTGAGACACTTGTGATTTAGGGCTATATAAATAAACATTGATTGATTGATTGATAAGTTAGGTTAAATGAAATTATTATTATCATTGTTATTTTTTTTATCTTACGGTATATCAAAAATAATATTGAGCACAATTTAATTGAAATATTGTCGAAGTGGCCCTCCAGCAATGCTCGGGTTGCTCATGCGGCCCCCGGTAAAAAAATAATTGCCCACCCCTGACTTAAGCTGTACACAGAGGTGGGTAGAGTAGCCAGAATTTGTACTCAAGTAAGAGTACTGTTACTTTAGAGATTTAATACTCAAGTAAAAGTAAGGAGTAGTCACCCAAATATTTACTTGAGTAAAAGTAAAAAGTATGTTGTGAAAAAACTACTCAAGTACTGAGTAACTAATGAGTAACATACACACACATATCAATCAATCAATCAATGTTTATTTATATAGCCCTATATCATATATATATATATATATATATATATATATACATTGATATATACAGTATACAATTTATATTTATTTTGCCGTTTTTGTTTACATGTTAAAGGTGTTTTAATGAATATACATGCATGTTTAACACATATAGATTCCTTTCTTTCATGAAGGCAAGAATATAAGTTGGTGTATTACCTGATTCTGATGACTTGCATTGATTGTAATCAGACAGTAGTGATGATAACGTCCACGTTTTCGAATGGAGGAGAAAAAAAGTTCCTCCTTTCTGTCTAATACCACATGAAAGTGGTTGGTTTTTGGCATCTTATTTGTCCAGCTTCCATATTCGTTTTTATACACTTTACAAGAAATACATTGGCGGCAAACTCCGTAGCTTGCTAGCTTGTTTGCACTGGCTTTGGGAGACTCTTATTTCGAAAGCGCAGGCGCGATGGAGTGGCACTTTTATTGTGAAGACAGGAACTCTCTTTAGGCTTTTGACGGGATGTACGGTTGAAATAAAAAAGGGTATTTTTTCCTTCACATTTTTGATTGATTGATTGGAACTTTTATTAGTAGATTGCACAGTACAGTATATATTCCGTACAATTGACCACTAAATGGTAACACCCCAATAAGTTTTTCAACTTGTTTAAGTCAGGTCATGTGACCGCCTGGCTCTGTTTAATTGGTCCAACGTAACCAGTGACTGCATCTGATTGGTGGAACGGAGTGAACGTCACCAGTGACTGTATTTGTTGAAACGCAGGCACTATGAAGGTCTGTCTGACAGACCAAAACAAACAAAGCGTGCATTAACAGATCGATAAAAATTAGTAGCGAGCTGAATGTAGATACAAGTAGCGGAGTAAAAGTAGCGTTTCTTCTCTATAAATATACTCAAGTAAAAGTAAAAGTATGTTGCATTAAAACTACTCTTAGAAGTACAATTTATCCCAAAAGTTACTCAAGTAGATGTAACGGAGTAAATGTAGCGCGTTACTACCCACCTCTGGCTGTACATCAAGCGAGAATGGGGCGGAATTCCACCTGAAAAGCTTCAAAAATGTGTCTCCTCCATACTTGCCAACCTTGAGACCTCCGATTTCGGGAGGTGGGGGGTGGGGGCGTGGTCGGGGGTGGGGTGGGGCGTGGCTGGGGGCGTGGTTAAGAGGGGAGGAGTATATTGACAGCTAGAATTCACCAAGTCAAGTATTTCATACATATATATATATAGATATAGATATAGAGGCGGCATGGCGTAGTGGGTAGAGCAACCGTGCCAGAAACCTGAGGGTTGCAGGTTCGCTCTCCGCCTCTTACCATCCAAAAAAAAAAATCGCTGCCTTCACCCTTTGTCCCCGGTGCCACTCACACCGGTGAATTGAATGATGAATGATAGGTGGTGGTCGGAGGGGCCGTTGGCGCAAATTGCAGCCACGCTTCCGTCAGTCTACCCCAGGGCAGCTGTGGCTATGAAATTAGCTTACCACCACCAGGTGTGAATGATTGATGGGTTCTACATGTAAAGCGACTTTGGGTACTTAGAAAAGCGCTATATAAATCCCAGTTATTATTATTATTATTATAGATATCTAAATCCTGAAAATATGCAAACAAAACTGTGTTTAGATAATTGATACTTCAAACTTGCATAAATAAATATTAAGGAATGTAACATAATTTGGCTTCTGAGAGTTTCAAAATGTAATGAATACAATGCTAAAGTTGTTGATAAACAAGCAATTATTTTAATAATTAAATATGGTCATTTTAAATGAATTATTATGATAATTTAAAATCAATTATTTCAAATATGTTTATTTTAATGTATAATTCTATGGCTGGATGTAATAAGGAGTCACAAAAAAATACAAATAAAAATCAAATTAATTTTGATGTTTTTAGCAAAATATAGTAAAAATGTATTTAGTTTTTGTTTTTTTTAATTAATAAATATATTTATTTTTAGGTAAAATAAACATAATAATACAATTTATCTCTAGTCTGGATGATTTAGTTCTTGTCACCCTGTTGTCCTCCCGTCATGAAAAAAGGCTGTCCTCACTCAGGTCCGCATGGAGCTGGAGGGGGCGTGGCTTCCAGCTCCGGCTGAAAATCGGGCGATTTTCCGGAGAATATTTGTGCCGGGAGGTTTTCGGGAGAGGCGCTGAATTTCGGCAGTCTCCCGGGAAATTCGGGAGGGTTGGCAAGTATGGTCTCCTCAGTTCCTAAACGTTTACTGAGTGTTGTTAAAAGGAAAGGCCATGTAACACAGTGGTAAAAATGCCCCTGTGACAACTTTTTTTGCAATGTGTTGCTGCCATTAAATTCCAAGTTAATGATTATTTGCAAAAAAAACATGAAATATCTTGTATTTGCAGTCTATTCAATTGAATATACGTTGAAAAGGATATGCAAATCATGGTTTTTATTTACAAATTACCAGAGGTGGGACCAAGTCATTGTTTTGCAAGTCACAAGTAAGTCTCATGTCTTTGCCCTCAAGTCCGAGTCAAGTCCCGAGTCAAGACAGGCAAGCCCCGAGTCAAGTCCAAAGTCAAGACTGGAAAGTCTCAAGTCAAGTCCTAAGTCCTGCATTTTGAGTTTCGAGTCCTTTCAAGTCCTTTTAACCACAGACTAATATATTAACACAGATTGTGTATGCTTTTCAAACGCTGTATTTATTTATTAAAACAAGTGCATTTTAAATTGCAGGAAAGAAAATTGTGCTGACATTGCACTTTATAATAGCACTATTAACCAGTCATTTTAAACATTAACTCATTCCTTTACAGAACAAACACATTGAAAAATAAAGTGCAAATGTACTTATTTGTACAAAAGTGTTAACATTGAAAAAACATGACATATACGTGAACATAACAAAAAAGTTGTACTTTTTATATGTCAGGGCCCTATGCTGCATTGCATTTGCAAAAGACCAAATTAGCCAAGAGTCTGTCAGTCATTTGTGCACGATGGGGGCGTAGTATGATGCCACCATGGCTGAAAACTCGCTCCACTGGAGCACTGGAGGCAGGCACTGCCAAGACTCTCATGGCCACTCGGAACAGTGAAGGAAGAGTCTTCATGTTCAATGCCCAGAACAAAAGGGGGGAGAGAGTTGTTTTGGGTTGGTGCACTACTTGTAAGTGTATCTTGTGTTTTTTATGTTGATTTAATTAAAAAAAGAAAAAAAAAAAATTTCTTGTGCGGCCCGATACCAATCGATCCACGGACCGGTGGTTGGGGACCACTGAGGTAAACAACCAACAGTATGTCAGAAAGCTAGCTAAAACGGTACACATATTCATAATATAGTATACATTTTAACTGACCTTTATTTGACTATTTTTGTCTTTTTTTAGGTGGCTAAAATACGCGGTGCTGCTGACCGCCGTCTAACGTTACGTGTGATATATTGACTAACGTAACCCTGCTTAAAAAAAATCACTGAACAAAAAGTATGAATAAGGTAGTGAACTGCAACAGATTCCCGTGTTTGCAATAACGTTATAACGTTAGCAGTGAGTTTACAGCCTCACTGATTTAACTACACAGCAAATAAAAGTCACGTTACTTAGCCAATAAACGTTATCTTACATTCAAAACTTACCGTACTTTGTGCAACTTCAAATGCCGGACGAAGTTGGAAGTTGTTGCCTCTCCATCAGTAATTTTCGAACCGCATGTGTTGCATACTGCAAACCGTTTTGTGTTGACCACCTCGTCATTTTTATACCCAAACAAAATTATTTTAGGTATCATTTTTTGTTCACTGGCGTGTGGTTTGGACATGTCTTCTTCGTTGGTTGTCCTGCAATTTGATTGGATGAATGCTGTGTGATGAAAACAAAGTAGATCTAATTTGATTGGCTGTTGTACTGAGACCACACCAGCTGACACACGCAACGCTGATAGACAAGTACAATTTTCATCTTTGGGTTTTGGGGAAAGTAGCAAGTCATGTCAAGTCATGTCAATTCAAAAGGCTCAAGTCCAAGTGAAGTCACAAGTCATTGATGTTAAAGTCTAAGTCGAGTTGCAAGTCTTTTTACATTTTGTCAAGTCGAGTCTAAAGTCATCAAATTCATGACTCGAGTCTGACTCGAGTCCAAGTCATGTGAGTCGAGTCCACACCTCTGCGAATTACACAACGTGCCAACTTCACTGGTTTTGGGTTTTGCATGATGCAGGAGAAAACTACCTTGGCCCCCACAATGGAGGTGTGGGGAGCGGGCAGGGAGGTGATGTAGACCTCCTCATCCGAGTCCGTCTCCGATGCCTCGCCCTGCACCACTATCGGGTATTTGCTCGACATGACGACACGACCCTGCACACAGATTCGATTGAGTTCAAATGTCAGCAATAATGACGATCACATATTTCTTCATTTTGATGAAATTAACCGGGAATCAAAAATCCAACTAAACTACCCGGACTACACAGTCGAACGATCACATGAGCAGTCAGGAAGATGTTTTTTTGTTTTCATTGCCAGCTACCAATCAGAAAGTAGTATGGACATCACGTGGACAAAACGCTTCAAGCTGTGATTGGACGAAATTTCTGCTTGATTTTACATCTAGCGTACACCGAAATGGCGGGTAAATCTTTCCACGGCTATCTTTTATTTAAAACACAAAGATAATGTAATATATTTTAGTTTATTTATTCTCGGATGTGAAACACGTTTTTAAATTAAGGTTGTTTAACTAACTGTGCTTTGACCGTTAAACCCCGCGGTGTGCGCCGGTAATTATTACGAGTACATCCCGGAAGTGATTCTGTTTACGTCAGTTGCTTCAGTTCGTCCGGAAAGTAGGTTTAACGGTTTATTTCACTCATTATTTGTCTCATTATACTCACGAAACTATACATATATCGTCGAATTAATGCCTATTTTAATGAATTATTGCAATTGAGGGACATTCATCGCACATTATAAATGTGCGATGAATTGCTGCTTGGTGTAAGCTAATGACGAAGCTAGCTCTGTTTCAACCTTACTCGAGTTGAGCATTTAAAATGATCCTTATATTGTATTAATATGTTTTATTTATCTTGTCCTCCTTGCCAGGAATGGCTGACGAAGCTCTGTTCGAGTTTCTCCATATGGAGATGGTGTCACATGTTTACAGGGATAGTCGACCATGTAAAGGGGAAACAGACAACAAGGTTCGTATATAATAAATACTTGTGTACACTAGGGCTGGGCGATACGGCCTTTTATTAATATCTCGATATTTTAGGCCATGTCACGATACACGATATATATCTCGATATGTTTGCCTTAGCCTTGAATGAACACTTGGTGCATATAATCATGCCAGCATGACTATTCTATATCCATCCATCTTCTTCCGCTTATCTGAGGTCGGGTCGCGGGGGCAGCAGCCTAAGCAGGGAAGCCCAGACTTCCCTCTCCCCAGCCACTTCGTCCAGCTCTTCCTGTGGGACCCCGAGGCGTTCCCAGCCCAGCCGGGAGACATAGTCTTCCCAACGTGTCCTGGGTCTTCCCCGCGGCCTCCTACCGGTCGGACGTGCCCTAAACACCTCCCTAGGGAGGCGTTCGGGTGGCATCCTGACCAGATGCCTGAACCACCTCATCTGGCTCCTCTCCATGTGGAGGAGCAGCGGCTTTACTTTGAGCTCCTCCCGGATGGCAGAGCTTCTCACCCTATCTCTAAGGGAGAGCCCCGCCACCCGACATAGGAAACTCATTTAGGCCGCTTGTACCCGTGATCTTATCCTTTCGGTCATAACCCAAAGCTCATGACCATAGGTGAAGATGGGAACGTAGATCGACCGGTAAATTGAGAGCTTTGCCTTCCGGCTCAGCTCCTTCTTCACCACAACGGATCGATACAGCGTCCGCATTACTGAAGACGCCGCACCGATCTGCCTCTCGATCTCACGATCCACTCTTCCCCCACTCGTGAACAAGATTCCGAGGTACTTGAACTCCTCCACTTTGGACAAGATCTCCTCCCCAACCCGGAGATGGCACTCCACCCTTTTACGGGCGAGAACCATGGACTTGGACTCGATATTTACAGTCGTGGTCAAAAGTTTACATACACTTGTAAAGAACATAATGTCATGGCTGTCTTGAGTTTCCAATACTTTCTACAACTCTTATTTTTTTGTGATAGAGTGATTGGAGCACATACTTATTAGTCACAAAAAAACATTCATGAAGTTTGTTTTTTTATGAATTTATTATGGGTCTACTGAAAATGTGAGCAAATCTGCGGGGTCAAAAGTATACATACAGCAATGTTAATATTTGGTTACATTTTTCACTGCAATAAGGCGCTTTTGATAGCCATCCACAAGCTTCTGGTTGAATTTTTGATCACTCCTCATGACAAAATTGGTGCAGTTCAACTAAATTTGTTGGTTTTCTGACATGGACTTGTTTCTTCAGCATTGTCCACACCGTTAAGTCAGGACTTTGGGAAGGCCATTCTAAAACCTTCATTCTAGCCTGATTTAGCC
>NC_084577.2:26077586-26122586 GCF_033978685.3 Nerophis lumbriciformis | reverse complement strand
CGGAGGAATTAGCGATGTAAAAGACCACGTTGGGACAAAAAAACACAAGTCTAATGCCGTTGCTAAACTACCAAAATACAGAAGTATGTCCTTAATATTTTTGCAGTGCTCTTTCTGTTGAAAAGTTAAAATGATTACATTAGAGATGTGATGTGCCACTTTTCAAGTGTCTGATGGCTTAAATTAATTTTCATTCATTTTTCATATTTTGAATTCTTTTGAAAGGCTTACAAAAAAACTACATTTGAATTGTAATTCCATGCTATTGACAGGACTATTAATTTTAATGAAGTTAGCTTACCATGTTTACAATATGATAATTGTGATAGAAATGTGAATTTTAGGCACAGAATATTTTTTACAATTGAACAAGGCAGTAGATTATACAAGCTTGGACAGAAAGTTAATGACACCAATTTTTTTTTTAATGGAATTGTTTAGTACTGTTTTACCATAAAAAGTGTTTATACTGTTTATACTTTCAATTAACAAATTGAAGTCTTGTGAAAGGTTGACAGGATAACTGGCATTAACTGTCAAAATAATTTCAAACTATTGAAGTTAGTTTACAGAATAAACATGTCAATCAACCCATATGATTTTTGCTGTAATATTTTTGTTTTGAAAAGTCACTGTGACTGATAGAAAAGTGATGGTTTTAGCAACATTTTAACCTGTCTGAATGCTAATAATCATTTTGCGTCGGCCCCCCTGAACCCCCCACCAGGACTTTGTCCGGGACCTACCGGTGCCTGCGACCCCTGGACCCTGGCTACTAGGTTTTTCTGATTTCAAAAGTTGGCAGGTATGACATTAGCCGCACCAGACTGTAAGCCGCAGATATATGCCGGATTTTGTAAATGTTTGTATACATACTTTAATTGTTTCCTAAGGGTGTATGTCAGTGTTTTTCAACAAGTGCCGCGGCACACTAGTGTGCCGTGAGATACAGTCTGTTGTGCCGTGGGAGATTATCTAATTTCACCTATTTTGGGTAAAAAAATATTTTTTTCAAACCAGTAATTATAGTCTGCAAATGATGTGTTGTTGTTGAGTGTCGGTGCTGTCTAGAGCTCGGCAGAGTAACTGTGTAATACTCTTCCATATCAGTAGGTGGCAGCAGGTAGCTAATTGCTTTGTAGATGTCGGAAACAGCGGGAGGCAGTGTGCAGGTAAAAGAGTATCTGATGCTTAAACCAAAAATAAACAAAAGGTGAGTGCGCCTAAGAAAAGGCATTGGAGCTTAGGGAAGGCTATGCAGAACGAAACTAAAACTGAACTGGCTACAAAGTGAACAAAAACAGAATGCTGGACGACAGCAAAGACTTACTGTGGAGCAAAGACGGCGTCCACAATGTCCATCCGAACATGACATGACAATCGACATTGTCCCCACGAAGAAGGATAAAAACAAAGTGGATGCGGGAAATAAATAAATAATAAATGATAAATGGGTTGTACTTGTATAGCGCTTTTCTACCTTCAAGGTACTCAAAGCGCTTTGACACTACTTCCACATTTACCCATTCACACACACATTCACACACTGATGGAGGGAGCTGCCATGCAAGGCGCTAACCAGCACCCATCAGGAGCAAGGGTGAAGTGTCTTGCTCAGGACACAACGGACATGACGAGGTTGGTACTAGGTGGGGATTGAACCAGGGACCCTCGGGTCGCGCGCTCAAAGGAAGCCATGAAACTGCTACAGGAAAGTACCAAAAAAAGAGAAAAGCCACCAAAATAGGAGCGCAAGACAAAAACTAAAACAATACACACAGGAAAACAGCAAACAAACTCCAAATAAGTCACAGCGTGATATGACAGGTGGTGACAGTACACCTACTTTGAGACAAGAGCTATAGTGATGCATGCTTGGTTATGGTTTGAATTCATATCCAACAATTGCGACAAAATTGGTGCAGTTCAGCTGAATTTGTTCGTTTTCTGACGTGCACTTGTTTCTTCAGCATTGTCCACACGTTTAAGTCAGGACTTTGGGAAGGCCGTTCTAAAACCTTCATTCTAGCCTGATTTAGCCATTCCTTTACCGCTTTTGACGTGTGTTTGGGGTCATTGTCCTGTTGGAACACCCGACTGCGCCCAAGACCCAACCTCCGGGCTGATGATTTTAGCTTGTTCTGAAGAATTTGGAGGTAATCCTCCTTTTTCATTGTCCAATTTAAAGCACCAGTTCCATTGGCAGCAAAACAGGCCCAGAGCATAATACTACCACCACCATGCTTGACGGTAGGGTGGTGTTCCTGGGATTAAAGGCCTCACCTTTTCTCCTCCAAACATATTGCTGGGTATTGTGGCCAAACAGCTCAATTTTTGTTTCATCTGACCACAGAACTTTCCTCCAGAAGGTCTTATCTTCGTCCATGTGATGTCAGATGAAACAAAAATTGAGCTGTTTGGCCACAATACCCAGCAATATGTTGAAAAAATAAGAGTCAACGACATTATGTCCTTCACAAGTGTATGTCAACTTTTGACCACGACTGTATGCTTTTGTTCCACATCTATGGCGTCACATTAGTGACAAAAATCCGAGCGCATAAAAACTGTTATCGCGCGCTGATTCTCCACTTCGTGCGCGCGCGCGCGCAGTGCCTTTCTACGCGCTCTCTGTGTACTCCTGGCATCTCTCCTCGCGCTGTCATGTTTCTTTTTGGCACTTTGGGGGCGGGTATGCTTAGACGGACCCTTCTTTCTGATTGGCTGTGAGCATTTTTCATATGACCAATCATTCTCCAGCGTAGCAACGTTGTAGCCATCTTACCTCGGACATCTAGCCTCAATCATTACATTGATGTCAATGGTACATGTACTAATTAAATTACCATAACTTGCTCGATTTTCGACCAATTTACAAACGGTTTGCCTTGTTACAAATCTTATTACATGTAGATATGACATAGGATGCTGTACCTGTTGAAATTACCTCTTTCACTTTAAAAAAAAATGACTTAATTGTGCAACATAGTTGTGTAGGGTCAGTGTTAGTCAGTTCTATGATTATTTTAAACTGTTTCAGAATACATTATTGAAAGCTATTTTTAACATTTTAAAAACAAAATTCAAAGATTATTTTATTAATTTTATGGCTGAATCAAAAGAAATTCCATAAATTAGAAAACAAATGTTCAAGAAGAAGTGAAAATATAAAATAATGTTATTGCTGGTGGACCAGTTCTGGCTGAAAGATGTGATTATGGTGTTTGTTGTCTTATTATTTATTTGGGTCACATTTTGTATTACCCTGTATTGTGTTTGTGGTATGAAATAACCTTCATCAGCGTGCAACATTTTTTTATCCACTTTTTTATCCAGGAGAAATATAATCTTAGGGAGAAATGTAATTTAAAACATTTGTATGCACGTACAACACTTAAGATCTTCAGTATATCAGTATGTGGAATTAAATTATGGAATGGATTAAGCAAAGCAATCAAACAATGTACTAATATGATCCACTTCAAGAAACTCTTCAAACTTAAAGTGTTTACAAAGTACAAAGAAGAAGAACCATGATAAACATTCTGAATTTATTTAACTCATCCATTCTTTCATTCTTTCACTCACAAAATAATCTTACTTATCTCAACATATGAAATGTAACTTACTTCACCAATGATTATTTATTTACTTATTTTATTGTGATTAATTATGGAGTATATTGTGAATAAATTGAGAACAGGAAGTGAACAAAAGTTTTAGCAACTGTTATGTAAAAGAAAAGGGGTAGGATTAAATAAGCTCTGCTTCTTCCTACTCCTTTTCGAACATGTTGAAAAGAGAAACTGGAGATTGTGATGTATCATGTTGTATACTTGCATGTTCGAAATAAACTCAAACTCAAACTCAAACTTCTTCCTCCGTAAATCGTGATACATATTGACGATGACCCGCCCTGCTATACTTCTGATTGGCTCTGAGCATTTTTCAGCATTTTTCGCCTGACCAATCAGAAAGAAGGGGCCGTCTAAGCATACCCGCCCCCAAAGTGCCAAAAAGAAACATGACAGCGCGAGGAGAGATGCCAGGAGTACACAGAGAGCGCGCAGAAAGGCGTCGCGCGCGCGCGCAGAAAGGCACCACGCGCGCAGAAAGGCACCGCGCGCGCGCAAAAAGGCACCGCGCGCGCACAGAAAGGCACCATGCGCGCGCAAAAGGGTGTCGCGCGCACGAAGTGGAGAATCAGCGCGCGATAACAGTTTTTATGCGCTCGGATTTTTGGCACTAATGTGACGCCATACACATCGCACAGCACTATTCACATCGATTCTAGCAATATGTAATTTCATTTCCAACCAATAGGGGTGTGAATTTTCCAACAACTCACGATTACATTTTTAAATTGGCGATTCGACTCAGAATCGATTCTCAAATCAACCAAATTAGATAGGAGATAGATCTATTAGATTGCATGTTGGCAGCCATGATGATGGTCCAAAAAAAACCATACAGGCGTTTGATTGATTGATTGATTGATTGAGGCTTTTATTAGTAGATTGCACAGTACAGCACATATTCCGTACAATTGACCACTAAATGTTAACACCCGAATAAGTTTTTCAACTTGTTTAAGTCGGGGTCCACGTTAATCAATTCATGGTACAAATATATACTATCAGCATAATACAGTCATCACACAAGTTAATCATCAGAGTATATACATTGAATTATTTACATTATTTACAATCCGGGGGTTGGGGCTGGGGGGGGTTAGGTTTGGTTGATATCAGCACTTCAGTCATCAGCAATTATATCATCTGAGAAATGGACATTGAAACAGTGTAGGTCTGACTTGGTAGAATATGTACAGCGAACAGTGAACATAGTGAGCTCAGAAAGCATAAGAACAAGTATTTACATTTGATTAATTACAATCCGGGGAGGTGGGATGTGGTGGGGTAGGGTGTTAGTCTAGGGTTGTAGTTGCCTGGAGGTGTTCTTTTAGTGCGGTTTTGAAGGAGGATAGAGATGCCCTTTCTTTTATACTTGTTGGGAGTGTATTCCATATTGATGTGGCATAGAAGGAGAATGAGTTAAGACCTTTGTTAGATCGGAATCTGGGTTTAGCGTGGTTTGTGGAGCTCCCCCTGGTGTTGTGGTTATGGCGGTCATTTACGCTATGGAAGTAGTTTGACATGTACTTCGGTATCAGGGAGGTGTAGCGAATTTTATAGACTCGGCTCAGTGCAAGTTGTTTTACTCTGTCCTCCACCCTGAGCCAGCCCACTTTGGAGAAGTGGGTAAGAGAGAGGTGTGATCTGGGGTGGAGGTCTAGAAGTAATCTGACTAGCTTGTTCTGGGATGTTTGGAGTCTAGATTTGAGGGGTTTTGGAGGTGCTGGGGTACTAGGAGGTGCATGCGCTTAACTATAATTAAAAAAATTGAGTTTGACACATTTGAATAACTCATACTTGCCAACCTTGAGACCTCCGATTTCGGGAGGTGGGGGGTGGGGGGGCGTGGTTGGGGGCATGGCTAAGAGGGGAGGAGTATATTTACAGCTAGGATTCACCAAGTCAAGTATTTTATATATATATATCATACTTGCCAACCCTCCCGAATTTTCCGGGAGACTCCCGAAATTCAGCGCCTCTCCCGAAAACCTCCCGGGACAAATATTCTCCCGAAAATCTCCCGATTTTCAGCCGGAGCTGGAGGCCACGCCCCCTCCAGCTCCATGCGAGTGAGGACAGCCTTTTTTCATGACGGGAGGACAACAGGGTGACAAGAACTAAATCATCCAGACTAGAGATACATTGTAATATTATGTTTATCTTACCTAAAAATAAATATATTTATTAATTTAAAAAAAATAAAAAATACATTTTACTATATTTTGCTAAAAACATCAAAATTAATTGTATTTTTATTTTTTCTGACTCCTTATTACATCCAGCCATAGAATTATACATTAAAATAAACATATTTGAAATGATTAATTTTAAATGATCATAATAATTCATTTAAAATGACCATATTTAATTATTAAAATAATTGCTTGTTTATCAACAACTTTAGCATTTTATTCATTACATTTTGAAGCTCTCAGAAGCCAAGTTATGTTATATTCCTTAATATTTATTTATGCAAGTTTGAAGTATCAATTATCCAAACACAGTTTTGTTTGCTTATTTCAGGATGTATATATATGTATATATACATATATATATATATATATATATATATATATATATATATATATATATATGTATGAAATACTTGACTTGGTGAATTCTAGCTGAAAATATACTCCTCCCCTCTTAACCACGCCCCGCTCCACCCCTGACCACGCCCCCCACCTCCCGAAATCAGAGGTCTCAAGGTTGGCAAGTATGATATATATATATATATAAGAAATACTAAGTCAAGTATTTCATATATATATACATATATATATATATATATATATATATATATATATATATATATATATATATATATATATATATATATATATATATATAAAAATAAATAAAATAAATACTTGAATTTCAGTGTTCATTTATTTACACATATACACACACATAACACTCATCTACTCATTGTTGAGTTAAGGGTTGAATTGTCCATCTTTGTTCTATTTGTCACTATTTTTCGAACCATGCTGAACACCCTCACTGATGATGCATTGCTTTGTGGCACGCACAAAAGTGCTTTCATCAAATGCACTAGATGGCAGTATTGTCCTGTTTAAGAGTGTCACAACATTGCTGTTTACCGCAGACGAACTGCTTTATGGTAGACGAAATGCTGTTGTCGTGTGTTGTTGCCGCGCTGGGAGGACGTTAATGAAACTGCCTAACAATAAACCCACATAAGAAACCAAGAACTCGCCCTCGATCATTCTACAGTTATAACGTGGTTGGGCAGGTATGCTTGCTTATATTGTGTGTCTGAATTTCGGGAGATTTTCGGGAGAAAATTTGTCCCGGGAGGTTTTCGGGAGAGGCGCTGAATTTCGGGAGGGTTGGCAAGTATGGAATAACTACTAAAAGTTCAGTTTGTGTCTCATGTTGATGTAATTTCCTGTTTGAACACCAGAGGGACACACAACACTGTTATTGCCAGAGAGAGTAGGGTCAACTCAAAAAGTTTGACCCAAACATGTTGCACTGTAGTCACGTGAGGGGCTTTGGGCCAATTATTTAAGAGATTGTCTGGACATACCCTCTCCGATTGGAGACTAACTCTGAAACCTACTTGATCACACTTACTTGTTTGATATTGTCCACTATTACGTTTGAATCCAGATGTGAAGTACTTTCCCTAAAACGTCCTATTTTGCTTTGTGTCATGAAAATGTACTGCAATTCAAAGTCAAAAAAGCAAGTGTGGGTTGATTGAAACCAAACTAGCTCATGCACGTGTTTAGCCCATTAGCTGCAATCCACCGAAACCCCCAAATCCTCTCTGAGAGTAAGAAAACAAGTCTGAAGGCGGGATTAGAGGCAAGGCGGAAGGAAGGCAGAAACTGGGTGGAGAGTGTGACACTCGAGTCTGAACAAACTGGGGATGGAGAGAATTAGGAGATTTGAGGGGAAAGGAAAGGCCGAAAAGAAGAGTTTATTAGAGTTGGGAGGGGCAGGGAGAAATCATGACAGGAAGACGCGGAGGAGGGTGTGAATTCGAGGGGGGCGTGAGTCACCCGCAGGGGTGGGTAGAGTAGTAAAAATTGGACACAAGTAAGAGTACTGTTACTCAATTATTTCCTGGTACACCCCCTCACGCTCCGCCGCGGCTATAAATAGTATCATTGGTTTATACAATTGTTATAAGTACACCTCTGCATAAGATTGTATCATTATGACCATACAAAATATACAGATGAATTTACAACAAATAATAACTTTATTAACATTGTTTTTAAAAGATTCAAAGTGTATCAATTTGCCTGAAATGTAAAAAAAAAAAAAAAAAAAATATATCCTTATTTAAATGATATATCATTTTTGATGGACTCGGGCCTTTTGAGAGTGGAAAATAAAATTAATTATATTTGATCAGCAACCTTAACTCAGGAGGACAAAACATAAAACAGTTTAACCTACAACACAAAAAAGGATTAAAAAAAAAAAGTGCCAATTATTTTTCATAAATCGAAAATGAGCACATTTTGTAGTGCACAGCTTTTTGAAGCCGGGTTTGAAGCATGATACTGATAAAGCCTTTTCCTCTGAGTGCAACTAAAATATTTAAAAAATCTAGGAACTTATAACAAGGCTAACGTTAGCATTTTTGCTGCTAAAACAGAAAAAACATCTACAACTTACATTATAACAAGGCTAATGTTAGCATATGTCCAGCTATAACAAAACATATCTACAACTTATATTATAACAAGGCTAAGGTTAGCATTTGTGCAGCTAAAACATAAAAAAACATCTACAACTTATATTATAACAAGGCTAAGGTTAGCATTTGTGCAGCTAAAAAATAAAAAAACATCTACAACTTATATTATAACAAGGCTAAGGTTAGCATTTGTGCAGCTAAAACATAAAAAAACATCTACAACTTATATTATAACAAGGCTAATGTTAGCATTTTGCTGCTAAAACAGAAAAAACATCTACAACTTACATTATAACAAGGCTAATGTTAGCATATGTCCAGCTATAACAAAACATATCTACAACTTATATTATAACAAGGCTAAGGTTAGCATTTGTGCAGCTAAAAAATAAAAAAACATCTACAATTTATATTATAACAAGGCTAATGTTAGCATTTGTGCTGCTAAAACATAAAAAAACCTCTACAACTTATATTATAACAAGGCTAATGTTAGCATTTGTGCAGCTAAAAAATAAAAAAACATCTACAATTTATATTATAACAAGGCTAATGTTAGCATTTGTGCTGCTAAAACATAAAAAACCTCTACAACTTATATTATAACAAGGCTAAGGTTAGCATTTGTGCAGCTAAAAAATAAAAAAACATCTACAACTTATATTATAACAAGGCTAATGTTAGCATTTGTGCTGCTAAAACATAAAAAACCTCTACAACTTATATTATAACAAGGCCAATGTTAGCACATATGCAGCGAAAACATAAAAAAACAAATACAACTTATATTATAACAAGGCTAAGGTTAGCATTTGTGCAGCTAAAACATAAAAAAACATCTACAACTTATATTATAACAAGGCTAAGGTTAGCATTTGTGCAGCTAAAACATAAAAAAAACATCTACAACTTATATTATAACAAGGCTAATGTTAGCATTTGTGCAGCTAAAAAATAAAAAAAAACCATCTACAATTTATATTATAACAAGGCTAATGTTAGTATTTGTGCTGCTAAAACATAAAAAAACCTACAACTTATATTATAACAAGGCTAATGTTAGCATTTGTGCAGTTAAAAAATAAAAAAAACATCTACAATTTATATTATAACAAGGCTAATGTTAGCATTTGTGCTGCTAAAACATAAAAACCTCTACAACTTATATTATAACAAGGCTAATGTTAGCATTTGTGCAGCTAAAAAATAAAAAAACATCTACAATTTATATTATAACAAGGCTAATGTTAGCATTTGTGCAGCTAAAACATAAAAAAACATCTACAACTTATATTATAACAAGGCTAAGGTTAGCATTTGTGCAGCTAAAACATAAAAAAACATCTACAACTTATATTATAACAAGGCTAAGGTTAGCATTTGTGCAGCTAAAACATAAAAAAACCTCTACAACTTATATTATAACAAGGCTAAGGTTAGCATTTGTGCAGCTAAAACATAAAAAAACCTCTACAACTTATATTATAGCAAGGCTAATGTTAGCATTTGTGCAGCTAAAAAATAAAACAAACATCTACACCTTTTATTATAACAAGGCTAATGTTAGCATTTGTGCTGCTAAAACATAAAAAAAACCCTCTACAACTTATATTATAACAAGGCTAATGTTAGCATTTGTGCAGCTAAAAAATAAAAAAACATCTACAATTTATATTATAACAAGGCTAATGTTAGCATTTGTGCAGCTAAAAAATAAGAAAACATCTACAACTTATATTATAACAAGGCTAATGTTAGCATTTGTGCTGCTAAAACATAAAAGAAACCTCTACAACTTATATTATAACAAGGCTAAGGTTAGCATTTGTGCAGCTAAAACATAAAAAAACATCTACAACTTATATTATAACAAGGCTAAGGTTAGCATTTGTGCAGCTAAAACATAAAAAAAACCTCTACAACTTATATTATAACAAGGCTAATGTTAGCATTTGTGCAGCTAAAACATAAAAAAAACATCTACAACTTATATTATAACAAGGCTAATGTTAGCATTTGTGCAGCTAAAAAATAAAAAAAAACATCTACAATTTATATTATAACAAGGCTAATGTTAGCATTTGTGCTGCTAAAACATAAAAAAACCTACAACTTATATTATAACAAGGCTAATGTTAGCATTTGTGCAGTTAAAAAATAAAAAAACATCTACAATTTATATTATAACAAGGCTAATGTTAGCATTTGTGCTGCTAAAACATAAAAACCTCTACAACTTATATTATAACAAGGCTAATGTTAGCATTTGTGCAGCTAAAAAATAAAAAAACATCTACAATTTATATTATAACAAGGCTAATGTTAGCATTTGTGCTGCTAAAACTTAAAAAAAACCTCTACAACTTATATTATAACAAGGCTAAGGTTAGCATTTGTGCAGCTAAAACATAAAAAAACATCTACAACTTATATTATAACAAGGCTAATGTTAGCATTTGTGCTGCTAAAACATAAAAAAAAACTACAACTTATATTATAACAAGGCTAATGTTAGCATTTGTGCAGCTAAAAAATAAAAAAAACATCTACAATTTATATTATAACAAGGCTAATGTTAGCATTTGTGCTGCTAAAACATAAAAAACCTCTACAACTTATATTATAACAAGGCTAATGTTAGCATATATGCAGCGAAAACATAAAAAAACAAATACAACTTATATTATAACAAGGCTATTGATAGCATATGTGCAGCTACAACAAAAAAATATATATCTACAACTTATATTATAACAAGGCTAATGTTAGCATTTGTGCAGCTAAAAAATAAAAAAACATCTACAATTTATATTATAACAAGGCTAATGTTAGCATTTGTGCTGCTAAAACATAAAAAAAACTCTACAACTTATATTATAACAAGGCTAATGTTAGCATTTGTGCAGCTAAAAAATAAAAAAACATCTACAATTTATATTATAACAAGGCTAATGTTAGCATTTGTGCTGCTAAAACATAAAAAAACCTCTACAACTTATATTATAACAAGGCTAATGTTAGCATTTGTGCAGCTGAAAAATAAAAAAAACATCTACAATTTATATTATAACAAGGCTAATGTTAGCATTTGTGCTGCTAAAACATAAAAAAATCTCTACAACTTATATTATAACAAGGCTAAGGTTAGCATTTGTGCAGCTAAAACATAAAAAAACATCTACAACTTATATTATAACAAGGCTAAGGTTAGCATTTGTGCAGCTAAAACATAAAAAAACCTCTACAACTTATATTATAACAAGGCTAAGGTTAGCATTTGTGCAGCTAAAACATAAAAAAACATCTACAACTTATATTATAACAAGGCTAAGGTTAGCATTTGTGCAGCTAAAACATAAAAAAACTTCTACAACTTATATTATAACAAGGCTAATGTTAGCATTTGTGCTGCTAAAACATAAAAAACCTCTACAACTTATATTATAACAAGGCTAATGTTAGCATATATGCAGCGAAAACATAAAAAAACAAATACAACTTATATTATAACAAGGCTATTGATAACATATGTGCAGCTAAAACAAAAATATATATAGCTACAACTTATATTATAACAAGGCTAATGTTAGCATATGTGCAGCTAAAACAAAAAAACATCTACAAATTATATTATAACAAGGCTAATGTTAGCATGCATGCAACGAAAACATAAAAAAACAAATGCAACTTATTTTATAACAAAGCTAATGTTAGCATACGTGCAGCTAAAGCAAAAAACATCTACAACTTCTACTATAACTTGGCTAATGTTAGCTTTTGTGCAGCTAAAACATAAAAAACATCCTCAACTTAAATTATAACAAGGCTAATGTTAGCATTTCCGCTGCTAAAACAGAAAACAAATCTACAACTTATATTATAACAAGGCTAATGTTAGAATTTTTGCTGCTAAAACATAAAAAAACATCTACAACAAAAAACAACTTAAACATGAACAAGAATTGAATTGATTGCCTAATTTCAGATCTTGATATGTTGTTTATTTAAGAGGCAGTTTGCAACATTTACTCCGATGCTTAGAAGGCACTACTAACATTCCAATGTTTAAGCATTGTACCCCGCACCATTCCGGCTTTTAGTACATAACGACGTAACTGCGCCCGTGCGTAACACTTGCATGCGCATTAGCTTTGTGTTTTGTTAGTTAACGATAGCTAGATAACGTTAATTATCATTGAATGTATATTCTATCATAATAACAACATGACTGCAAATTGTTAGTATTCTCTTGGACTGTTTTTGTGTATGTGAACGTGCTCCCTGTACGTGTGTACGAGACAGTGGTGAGTGACAAGCCTGAAACGGTAAACTCCTTGAACTGGCGAGAATTTTTTCTTCAATATAATTAATAATCGTGGAAAAATATAGACACTTAAAACGTATATACTGTTGTGTTTGGACCAGTTGTTCCTCCCAGGGAATTCAAGTTTCTGGTCGCTCCCAAGCTCTTTACGACACTTAAAGCGGAGTAGAAGAACCACCAGAGACAGAATAGGTATTTTGTAATATATTTGCAAAGCTTTGTAAATATAATGAGACCAGTCCAGCATAGAACATTCAATCGCGCAGCTAAGATGGTCTGATATAAAATATGGAAACCTTCTATTCTATAAAGTCTCTCTCCCTCCCACCCTCGCTGTCTTGTCTTTCCAGCCCAAACACATGCCCATTGTCCTCCGCAGCTGGACACAAGAAGAGATAAGGAGAAGGATTATCTCTCCTCCTTACATTCCATAGTCAAGGTTAGCACACAGTATTTGCAGACAACCAAAACACCACAATTGGAAGAAAAACACGAGCTGTTTTGTAATATGATTATGAAAATAAAGAAGTAACACTTAAATAGGGATATATGTAAATATCTGCCTCCGACAATTCACAGGTGAAACAAAAACAAAAATATTCCGTAAAAGCCCATTCATGTCAGCGACTCAACTTCAAATGTGAAACTACTATACTATGTGATGCAAAGTTGTTACATACAAAGTGAAATGTGTCAAGTTTTTATTGTTAATGCTTTGCAGTTTTTGGGGGAAAAAAACCAAATTTTATGAAAATTTCAATTTGAGGTTTTCACAATTTTGACGGGTTGCATATTTTGAGCACATGTCATATATTAGTTAAAGTTAAAGTACCAATGATTGTCACACACACACTAGGTGTGGCGAAATGATTCTCTGCTTTCGACCCGTCACCCTTGATCACCCCCTGGGAGGTGAGGGGAGCAGTGAGCAGCAGCGGTGGCCACGCCCCGGGAATAATTTTTGGGGATTTAACCCCCAATTCCAACCCTTGATGCTGAATACCAAGCAGGGAAGTAATGGCTCCCATTTTTATAGTCTTTGGTATGACTCGGTCGGGGTTTGAACTCTCAACCTACCGATCTCAGGGCGGACACTGAGTAGGTGTAACTGAGTAGTTTCACCTTGTAAATCGAATTGCCGGTATATTAAAAACATTTGCGTGATATTTTTTTCCACCTGTATATTGTGTTAAACCACTAATAGTAACATAAGCAATGTTCTTGTTATATTTTCTTTTTTGAACAATGTAACTTTCAGCAAGTTGGCTCCTTTGACGGGGAAAGACGTTAAAGTCTCTCATATTCATGTTAGCATTTTTTGCTAACTAGCCAGCTAGAGATAACCTCTCCAATAATTCAACAATATCAGTGTTCAGTGAGTTAATCAAAGTACGGTTATGAATTGATTAACGTGGACCCCGACTTAAACACGTTGAAAAACTTATTCGGGTGTTACCATTTAGTGAGCAATTGTACGGAATATGTACTGTACTGTGCAATCTACTCATAAAAGTGTCAATCAATCAATCAAAGTCACGGTTTTACAATAATCTAAGGGTTAACAGCAAAGTTTTACTGCATTTTTCTAATCATTAATACCGTTTATAATGATATTCCTATTTAAAACGCTTAACTAGTGCCATAACTTTGCCCATTTTCAGTAATATTTGATGAATTTGACGGTGGACGGGGTTCTGGTAGATGGTAGCGGGGGTGTATATTGTAGCGTCCCGGAAGAGTAAGTGCTGCAAGGGATTCTGGGTATTTGTTCTGTCGTGTTTATGTTGTGTTACGGTGCGGATGTTCTCCCGAAATGTGTTTGTCATTCTTGTTTGGTGTGGGTTCACAGTGTGGCGCATATTTGTAACAGTGCTAAAGTTGTTTATACGGCCACCCTCAGTGTGACCTGTATGGCTGTTGACCAAGTATGCTTGCATTCACTTGCGCGTGAGAAATGCCGTAGATATTATGTGACTGGGCCGGCACGCAAAGGCAGTGCCTTTAAGGCACGCCCCCAAATTGTTGTCTGGGTGGAAATCGGGAGAAATTCGGGAGAATGGTTGCCCCGGGAGATTTTCAGGAGGGGCACTGAAATTCAAGAGTCTCCCGGGAAAATCGGGAGGGTTGGCAAGTATGTCAATCAATCCTCTCCCTCACGTGTGCACACCTTCACAATTTGTTTTGTTTTCAACCCCTTCTTAACCCTGGACGTACATTGAAAATACACGCAACCCTGACTCAAAATGCCGGACATTTGAGGCATTTATGAAACCCCGCCCTGACAGCCCCGCAAAAGAGGACATGTCCGGGGAAAAGAGGACGTATGGTCAGTCTACATAACACATACTTGCCAACCTTGAGACCTCCGATTTCGGGAGGTGGGGGGTGGGGGCGTGGTTAAGATATATATATATATATATATATATATATATATATATATATATATATATAAGAAATACTTGACTTTCAGTGAATTCTAGCTATATATATTTATTTTATTACATATATATATATATATATATATATATATATATATATATATATATATATACATATAAATAAATAAAATAAATACTTGAATTTCAGTGATCATTTATTTACACATATACACATAACACTCATCTACTCATTGTTGAGTTAAGGGTTGAATTGTCCATCCTTGTTCTATTCTCTGTCACTATTTCAGAACACACACATTATACAAATATACATTATAAAATCAATAAGAAAACGGGAGCTCTAATTTGGAAGTCTGAATTAGGATCAGAAGTTCCTATATAAACATTGCGCACTCACGTCGCCTTTTTGTATTGATTACTGCAGCTGTGCACTGGATTCATTCACAAATACAGACTACAACTCACAAACACTTTAGAGTTGGGCTCCACCATCAGAATGTGTACTTAAACTTATAAAGATCACATGGATATTATTCAGTGAGTTGATTCACCAAAACTAACCTGTTATACAGGAGGAAAAAGCACACAGGACGTTTCAATTGTTCACAGACTGGTCGCGCTCATCAGAATGACAAGACACTTCCGGGCTGCAGGTGATAGCATTCAATTGGGAAGAAACGCCCTACTGCCCCCTACTGACCAATGTGAATACTGATAAATGTGTAATGACAGCTCCAAAGACGAATTCAAACCACAAAATAAAATAAATAAATCAACACAAAAATGTGACACATTATGGGTGGGTCACATATGCATGTACAGTAGATGGCAGTATTGTCCTGTTTAAAAGTGTCACAACATTGCTGTTTACGGCAGACGAACTGCTTTACGATAGACGAAAACTTGACTGCTGTTGTTGTGTGTTGTTACCGCGCTGGGAGGACGTTAATGAAACTGCCTAACAATAAACCCACATAAGAAACCAAGAACTCGCCCTCCATCATTCTATAGTTATAACGTGATTGGGCAGGTACGCTTTTTTATATTGTGGAGGACCTGAGTCCGCCTGAATTTCGGGAGATTTTCGGGAGAAAATTTGTCCCGGGGGGTTTTCGGGAGAGGCGCTTAATTTCGGGAGTCTCCCGGAAAATCCGGGAGGGGTGGCAAGTATGGTTTTACTGCATTTTTTAAATCATTGATACCGTTTATAATAATATCTCTCTTTATAACGCTTAACTAGTGCCATACCTCTGCCCATTTTCAGTAATATTTGATGAATTTGACTATTCCTATTGAGGTAATGACTCATAATTGTGAAGACTTGGACTTTGGCTTGGTTTGTTCTCCCGAGGTGCAAATGAACATTTGGACCGGATATGGCGTGAAGGTAAATACATTATTTATTTAACACTATAACTACAAAGAAAATGATCAAACAAAAAGCGCGCACAGGGGCGGAGGTACAAAACTAGACTATAAACACAAAACTTGCACATTGGCAGAAACTATGAACAATTAAACAAAACACTAACTATGGCATGAATCGAAAACAAAACTTACTTGACATGGCATGAAGTGCGCAGAGGTACATAGAGTGTGACAGGGGGCAGAAATGCGGGGATGTCGTCAGGACGAACGACAGAAAATGAATGAACTTAAATACTATGGACATGATTAGTGAAAGCAGGTGCGTGACTCAAAACGTGAAACAGGTGCGTGACGTGACAGGTGAAAACTAATGGTTGCTATGGTGACAAACAAGAGTGCACAATGAGTCCAAACGTGGAACAGGTGAAACTAATGGGTAATCATGCAAACAAGACAAGGGAGTGAAAAGCCAGAAACTAAACAAAACATGACTTAAAACAACACATGATTACACAGACATGACAATAATTGTGTCAAAGATTTTTATACTTCAACCAAAATGAGCGCTTTGATTCTCTTCTCTCAGTAAAATGCAATCAAGGAAATATTTCTAGTCTTATTGGAGCCTTAGAATTGTGTTCTATTGCCGTCTTTTCTACGATTGATCTCACGGGACGCCGCTCGCTCTTATCCTCTCAAACGAACCCACGGCTTCTTTTTTTTTTCTTCTTCTTTCTTTTAACCCCCTTGCCTCTGAGATTACTTCTTTACGCTCTTTACCTCGTCATTCAACCTCCTCCACTCAGGCACACTGAGAATGACTCCGGTCTCTTACTCTCACACACAAGCACAAACTTTGTCTCTATGGGCCATATGTTGACCCGTGGTGGACCTGAATGTAGCCATCTGCCTGCCTATCCTATGCCCCCACAGGGCAAGAGTGTGGGAGAATGTCTATCACATACAATACAGCTCACACACACACATGCCTTTACAGCCACTAATCACTCCCAGACACCCCCTCTCATGTTAAGTGACAAGATAGGGCAGTGTTTGGATGGACGACATCCAAAGCAGGGAAGACATCGGCATACTTATTTTTGCTCATTGTTGCTGGTATGAGCGTATATCCGCCGACGTTGTGTAAATGGTAAATAAAAACAGAATACAATGATTTGCAAATCCTTTTCGACGTGTATTCAATTGAATAGACTGCAAAGACAAGATATTTAACCTAATTTCTTCTTGCAAATAATCATTAACTTAGAACATTGCAAAAAAAATTGTCGCAGGGGCATTTTTACTACTGTGTTACATGGCCTTTCCTTTTAACAACACTCAGTAAACGTTTGGGAACTGAGGAGACACATTTTTGAAGCTTTTCAGGTGGAATTCTTTCCCATTCTTGCTTGATGTACAGCTTAAGTTGTTCAACAGTCCGGGGGTCTCCGTTGTGATGTTTTAGGCTTCATAAAGCGCCACACATTTTCAATGGGAGACAGGTCTGGACTACAGTCTATGAAGCCACACTGTTGTAACACGTGGCTTGGCATCGTCTTGCTGAAATAAGCAGGGGCGTCCATGGTAACGTTGCTTGGATGGCAACATATGTTGCTCCAAAACCTGTATGTACATTTCAGCATTAATGGTGCCTTCACAGATGTGTAAGTTACCCATGGCTTGGGCACTAATACACCCCCATACCTTTACAGATACTGGCTTTTCAACTTTGCGCCTATAACAGTCCGGATGGTTCTTTTCCTCTTTGGTCCGGAGGACACAACGTCCACAGTTTCCAAAAACAATTAAAAATGTGGACTCGTCAGACCACAGAACACTTTTACACTTTGCGTCAGTCCGGGGGGGTCCCTACATCTGCAGTCCCCTCCAAGGTTTCTTGTTGTAACCCATTGGGTTGAGGCCCAGTGAAGCCGGCAGCGTTTCTGGGTGTTGTTGATGAATGGCTTTCGCTTTGCATAGTAGAGTTTTAACTTGCACTTACAGATGTAGCGACCAACTGTAGTTACTGACAGTGGTTTTCTGAAGTGTTCCTCAGCCCATGTGGTGATATCCTTTACACACTGATGTCACTTTTTGATGCTGTACCGCCTGAGGGATCCAAGGTCACGGGCATTGCCGCTTACATGCAGTGATTTCTCCAGATTCTCTGAACTTTTTGATGATACTACTAAGGCTGAAACGACGCGTCGACGTAGTCGACGTCATCGGTTACGTAAATACGTCGACGCCGTTTTTGTGCGTCGGCGCGTCGCATATTTACGTCACACTACTGTCATGGCGGAGCGCAAAGCAGACGATGCGAGCGAGGGGAAAAAAGCACGCCAAAAGTCGTCAAAAGTGTGGGAGTATTTCAATAAACGGCCTAATAGTGTTGTTGTATGCACACTGTGTCGAGCGGAAATGGCCTATCATAGCAGCACAACGGCTATGAACGAACATTTGAAAAGAAAACCCCCGACAGCGTTCTTGCCATCACCATCAACAAGTCAATCGTCCGCGTGCGTATACGTTGTCATCATTACACAAAAACATGAATGTGTCATTTGTATCTGCGTTGTAAATTCGTAAACTAAAGCACCGTTTGCTCTGAGAGGCGCGTTTGGCGTGCCTGTTCAGTGTTTACACAGACGCGCTCCTCTTTAACGCTGTGGAGAGGCGGCGGCGGCGAGCGAGCGGCGAGGCGGGGCGCGCCGGGAGCGACGCCGCAAGAGACAGGGGACGACGAGCGAGCGAGGAAGAGGAGCTGAAAAGCGAGGAAAGAAAGAGAAAAGAGTTGGAAGAGAAAAGACTTTGTGTAAAATTAAAAGATTGTAAACCTGGCAAAGCCGTCTGGCGTTCAGTCTGTCGGTCCTGAAAGAACCCTACGGCACAAGACGTGTCACAAACGCTAACGTTAATTAGTTGTGCAAATACCTTTTACAACATTAACAGTTACATATACTATGTACAAACCAACAATTAACTTTCACTTTAATCATACTATCATTGTTGTGTTATTAAGCAAAATAAGCAATACTTTTACTTTTGTTGAAATGTTTACACTGTACACTTTTTTGTATTGGATGTTTAGCTTTATTTTTGCACATTTTAGCAAATAAGCAATACTTTTACTTTTGTTGAAATGTTTACACTTGTTACAGAATATTTCCGTTTTGCACTTTTTTGTATTGGATGTTTATCTTTATTTTTGCACATTTTAAAGCAAAATAAGCAATACTTTTACTTTTTAAATGCTTATACTATTCCAGAATATTAAGATTTGCACTGGATGTTTACTTTTATATTTGCACATTAAAAAGCAAATAAGCTACTTTTAATTTTGTTAAATGTTAAAAGTTTTAAATGTTTACATTGTTACAGAATATTTTGTCATGTTGTTGTCAATGTTGACTGAGTGGCCATACTTTTTTTTTTGTAAATAAAAGCCATGCCTTTTGAAAAAACTGGCCTACATTTATTTTTTCCTCTTCATTTTAAATAAAAAAAAAAATCGGTAAAAGGAAAAATAATCTATAGATTAATCGAAAAAAATAATCGATAGATTAACCGATTAATCGAAAAAATAATCTATAGATTAATCGATAGAAAAATAATCGTTAGCTGCAGCCCTAGATACTACGAACATTTTATAGGGAAATCCCTAAATTCCTTGCAATAGCTGGTTGAGAAAGGTTGTTCTTAAACTGTTGGACAATTTGCTCACGCATTAGTTGACAAAGTGGTGACCCTCGCCCCATCCTTGTTTGTGAATGACTGAGCATTTCATGGAAGCTGCTTTTATACCCAATCATGGCACCCACCTGTTCCCAATTAGCCTGTTCACCTGTGGGATGTTCCAAATAAGTGTTTGATGAGCATTCCTCTACTTTCTCAGTCTTTTTTGCCACTTGTGCCAGCTTTTTTTTAAACATGTTGCAGGCATCAAATTCCAAATGAGCTAATATTAGCTAAAAAATAAAGTATCTTGTCTTTGCAGTCTATTCAATTGAATATAAGTTGAAAAGGATTTGCAAATCATTGCATTCTGTTTTTATTTACCATTTACACAACGTGCCAACTTCACTGGTTTTGGGTTTTGTAGAAGGTAAAAGAAGGTAAAGAATGAATAAATTGAAAGCAAAATATGGTAAATAAAAAGGTACATTAAATATAAGGTGAAAGCCTAAAGAAAACAAAAGGTAAATAGAAGGTAAACAAAGCAAAATAAGGTAAATAAAAGGTAGAAGGTTAATAAGTTAAATAGAATGTAATTAGGAGGTAAAAGAAAGTAAAACAAGTTAAACGGGGACGGTATAGCTCGGTTGGTAGAGTGGCCGTGCCAGCAACTTGAGGGTTCCAGGTTTGATCCCCACTTCTGCCATCCTAGTCACTGCCGTTGTGTCCTTGGGCAAGACACTTTACCCACCTGCTGCCAGTGCCACCCACACTGCTTTAAATGTAACTTAGATATTGGCTTTCACTATGTAAAGCGCTTTGAGTCACTAGAGAAAAGCGCTAAATATATATATATATATATATATATATATATATATATATATATATAGAAAGATGGTTAAATAAGATAAATGGTTAATAAATCCAAGGTAAATAGAAGACAAAATAAGGTAAATAAAAGTAAAAGGTAAATTAAATATAAGGTAAAAGAATGTGGAAAGAAGTTAAATATATGCTTAAAAAAGATAAATAAAAGTTAAATATAAGGTAAAATGTAAATAGGTACAAGAAGGTAAAATAAAGTAAAAACAAGTTAAATAGAAAGTGAAAGATGGTAAAATAAGATAAAGGGTAAATAAATCCAAGGTATATAGAAGACAAAATAAGGTAAATAAAATTAAAAGGTAAATTAAATATAAGGTAAAAGAATGTGAAAAAATATAAATATATGCTTAAAAAAGATAAATAAAAGCTAAATATAAGGTAAAATATAAATAGGTAGTTAAATAGAAAGTGAAAGATGGTAAAATAAGATATAAGGTTAAATAAAGTAAATAAAAGGTAAACTAAATATAAGGTAAAAAAATGTGAAAAAAGTTAAATATATGCTTAAAAAAGATAAACAAGTTAAATATAAGGTAAAATGTAAATAGGTACAAGAAGGTAAAATAAAGTAAAAACAAGTTAAATAGAAAGTGAAAGATGGTAAAATAAGATAAAGGGTAAATAAATCCAAGGTAAATAGAAGACAAAATAAGGTAAATAAAATTAAAAGGTAAATTAAATATAAGGTAAAAGAATGTGAAAAAAGATAAATGTATGCTTAAAAAAGATAAATAAAAGTTAAATATAAGGTAAAATATAAATAGGTAGTTAAATAGAAAGTGAAAGATGGTAAAATAAGATATGCTAAATAAAGTAAATAAAAGGTAAACTAAATATAAGGTAAAAAAATTAGAAAAAAGTTAAATATATGCTTAAAAAAGATAAATAAGTTAAATATAAGGTAAAATGTAAATAGGTACAAGAAGGTAAAATAAAGTAAAAACAAGTTAAATAGAAAGTGAAAGATGGTAAAATAAGATAAAGGGTAAATAAATCCAAGGTAAATAGAAGACAAAATAAGGTAAATAAAATTAAAAGGTAAATTAAATATAAGGTAAAAGAATGTGAAAAAAAGATAAATATATGCTTAAAAAACATAAATAAAAGTTAAATATAAGGTAAAATATAAATAGGTAGTTAAATAGAAAGTGAAAGATGGTAAAATAAGATATAAGGCTAAATAAAGTAAATAAAAGGTAAACTACATATAAGGTAAAAAAAATTAGAAAAAAGTTAAATATATGCTTAAAAAAGATAAATAAGTTAAATATAAGGTAAAATGTAAATAGGTACAAGAAGGTCAAATAAAGTAAAAACAAGTTAAATAGAAAGTGAAAGATGCTAAAATAAGATATAAGGCTAAATAAAGTAAATAAAAGGTAAACTAAATATAAGGTAAAAAAATTTGAAAAAAGTTAAATATATGCTTAAAAAAGATAAATAAGTTAAATATAAGGTAAAATGTAAATAGGTACAAGAAGGTCAAATAAAGTAAAAACAAGTTAAATATAAGGTAAATTGAAGCTGGAAGAAGATAATTAGAAGGTAAATGGAAGCTAAAATAATATGAATAGGGGGTAAATAAAAGGTAATATAGTTTATGGCAAATCGAAAACATGTTTTAATTTAAAATTGTTTCCATAAAATATGCATTAAGGCTAGAAAGTGATTACTCTACTAATGGAACAAACTAATGGATAGATTACTGGATGACAAAAATAACAGATTGCTGCACCCTGCCCACTATGCACTGTTACAAAAGTAAGTGGCAACCTGCTCATGGATGCAACATGTTCCCCTGGTGCAGACTACATTCGTGCATGTGCCTGGATTGATCGCTTTTGTCTAATAAAACCAGAAATAGAGCCCGGTGTAAAGGAACTCTCGCTCGGGGGAGGAATAAAGTCCAATAATAGGTCATAATAATTAGCCAGTGTTGTGCTAATGAAGCCAATGGCTCCCAGAAGCCCTGCAAAAGCAGTGAAGAGTATACAACGTGACGGGGGTGGGACATCACTGAGGGGAAGAAAGAGAAGAGGGGGCGGCGGGGGCGCTCGGTGGCGAGTTAAAGGGAGAAAGGAAATGGGTGGGAGACCATGCTTGGTAAGATTAAACTCCCAAACAAAAGGCTTCTTATCTCCACATGAGATCTGCACAGCAGCACAGGCTCCAGCAGGCCTGAAGTGCTCCTTTTGCAAAACACGCAGACGTCCCCCAAAAGACTCCTTATAGATCACAGGACAATTCATCTGGGAGAGGATCTAATCAAATAATAAGTACTGTTAATATACAATTAGGTTTATTCAATGTTAAGTGCTTTCAAAGTATTACATGTATGTGAAGTTAGTTATTCCCTGTTTGATTGGTCTTTGGTATTATTATTGTGGTTAATATAGGCCTGGGTCCTATACAGTGGTGCATGAAAAAATTAAGTTTATTATTGTGGTTTATATAGGCCTGTTTCCTATACAATGGTGCATGAAAAAAATAAGTTTATTATTGTGGTTTATATAGGCCTGTTTCCTATACAGTGGTGCATGAAAAAAATAAGTTTATTATTGTGGTTTATATAGGCCTGTTTCCTATACAGTGGTGCATGAAAAAAATAAGTTTATTATTGTGGTTTATATAGGCCTGTTTCCTATACAGTGGTGCATGAAAAAAATAAGTTTATTATTGTGGTTTATATAGGCCTGTTTCCTATACAGTGGTGCATGAAAAAATTAAGTTTATTATTGTGGTTTATATAGGCCTGGTTCCTATACAGTGATGCATGAAAAAAATAAGTTTATTATTGTGGTTTATATAGGCCTGTTTCCTATACAGTGGTGCATGAAAAAAATAAGTTTATTATTGTGGTTTATATAGGCCTGGTTCCTATACAGTGGTGCATGAAAAAATTAAGTTTATTATTGTGGTTTATATAGGCCTGTTTCCAATACAGTGGTGCATGAAAAAAATAAGTTTATTATTGTGGTTTATATAGGCCTGTTTCCTATACAGTGGTGCATGAAAAAAAAAAGTTTATTATTGTGGTTTATATAGGCCTGGTTCCTATACAGTGGTGCATGAAAAAAATAAGTTTATTATTGTGGTTTATATAGGCCTGTTTCCTATACAGTGGTGCATGAAAAAATTAAGTTTATTATTGTTTCCCTCGGATCACGAGCTGTCTCTCGGATAATTGTTACGCTTTAGAACAGAATCAGAAGTACTTTATGTCAAAATAAATCACGTAAGATCCGACCAAAACATCCGATCCAGCATTAGTTTACAGCTCGAGATGGACATACCTTTGTTTTTCCAAGTCTGAGAAGGAAGGATAGTGCGAAGGACGGAAAAGCGGATGATATTCATTAAATTAAAGAAAGAAATCATCAAAAACTTGACAACTCGGTGAAGCACTGCTCGTCTGCGCCACACTGAAGTAGAATGAGTTGACAGCCAAGGAGGTCGAAATAATACCCAACCGGCGGACATTTATCCATGAAAATATGGAGAAGCAGCTTGAAGGATATAACGTAGAAGTCCACACTCCAAGGTAAATACTGTACATTATTATTCCTTCATAAAAATACTGTACTTGTTGGTACTACATACCGTATTTTCCGCACTATAAGGCGCACCTAAAAACCACAAATTTTCTCAAAAGCTGACAGTGCGCCTTATAACCCGGTGCGCTTTATATATGGATTAATATTACGATTCATTTTCATAAAGTTTCGATCTCGCAACTTCGGTAAACAGCCGCCATCTTTTTTCCCGGTAGAACAGGAAGCGCTTCTTCTTCTACGCAAGCAACCGCCAAGCACCCGCCCCCATAGAACAGGAAGCGCTTCTTCTTCTACTGTAAGCAACCACCCGCCCGCGTAGAAGAAGAAAAAGCGCGCGGATATTACCGTACGTTTCATTTCCTGTTTACATCTGTAAAGACCACAAAATGGCTCCTACTAAGCGACAAGGATCCGGTTCATGAAAAGACGCAATCTCTCCATCCGCACACGGATTACTATTTCACAGCAACTGATATTCCTGTGAACCGCACTGTGGATACAACGGGAGCACGTACGGTGAATATTCGCACCACAGGGAATGAGAAGTCATCCTTCACTGTGGTTCTAGCTTGCCATGCTAATGGCCAGAAACTTCCACCCATGGTGATATTCAAAAGGAAGACCTTGCTAAAAGAGACCTTTCCAGCCGGCGTCATCATAAAAGCTAACTCGAAGGGATGGATGAAGAAAAGATGAGCGAGTGGTTAAGGTAAGTTTAAGTTTACGCGAAGAGGCCGGGTGGCTTTCTTCACGCAGCTCTGTCCATGTTGATATACGACTCCGTGCGCGCCCACATCACGCTGGTTTTAATATATTATTAAAGTTTGACTGACCTATTTGACTGTTTTTTTGACATTCCTTTAGCGCAGTTAGATGCGGCTTACAACACGGGGCAGCTTATAGGTGGACAAAGTTTTGAAATATGCCGTTCATTGAAGGCGCGGCTTATAACCCAGGGCGCCTTATGGTGCGGAAAATACGGTAATTATTTTTTTTCTCCCCACAAGTGTCTTACTTAGTACACAACAGCAAGAACTTTCTGGACGACCGCGCCACTGTTTGAGCCATGCCCTGTATCTAAATGGAGGGCGTTTATCCATGAAAATATGGAGAAGCCGTTGAGAAAAAGCCGTAGAAGTCTACTCCCCGAGGTAAATACATTATTACGAGTCTCTTTGTTTTTTTTTATGCTTAAAGTTGCGAGCATAAACGTAAGTTACGAGTGTGAAGAAGCGCATGTAAAATTGATTGATGACAGGGCGCTTCCGAGCCTCTTCCTGCTCAGACACTGAGAAGATTATAATGGAAAATTTCCCTTATTACAGAGTTAGTAAACATTTTGTTTTAAAATTATGTGAATTTATTTAATAAAACACAGTTTAGTGCATTTTGTATTGTTTTTCATACATTTTTTAAAAGTCTGTTTGTAATTTTAAAAAGGTATGTTACGTGGTAAAAATTGTGTTTTAACAATTTTACATTGTTTTCAAAAGGGCGACACTTTATCGAGTATAAGAACAAATTATAACCGAAGTAGGGATGGGATGGGTACCAAATCCGGTACTTTTATATGTACCAACCTAATTCCGTTGGTTCCAACGGGTATCGATACACGTCAAAATGTTCGATACCTTTGTTGCATGCGACGTCACGTTCCTCTAGGTAATGTTGAAATATTCCACAACAACAGAGTATGCTCAAAAGTAATGCAAGGCTTCACTTTTCCATATTGCGCTAGCTTGATGCTAATTTACATTGGATTTGCCATAGACAGGCTACAATTAGCATGAACAATTTTACATTACATTTTTAACACCTCCAAACTACAACTAAGATGTACGTTACAGTCAAACAGCTGGTGTGTAATAGGCACAATACTCACAGTATAAACACTTTGTAGGGCGCAACATAACTCATGGAAAAAAGAGACTTCCTGGTTAGACAACATTGCATAGCTAGTCTAAATCAGGGGAGCTCAAGGGGGCCACAGACTGACAAATCTAAAGGACGTGGGGGCCATTTTGGTAGTTTTCACCTTTTAAAAAACAGTACAATAGAGACTTTTTATTTCGAAGAACTAGAAAACGCAATTTGGGTAGAAACGGTGTGTGAAAGCCAAACTGACATGTTTACAGTTAGCATGCGAGCAAGATAACATCACTTAAAATATGAGCAAAATGAGATAAAAAAAAAAAATAAAAATAAAAAGCTAGCATGCTAACAATAGCATGCTTACAGTAAACACGAGTACAATACCAAGTTATTACTCTGAGGTGTGTACCTGAAAAATGTGCTAGCATGCATCTAGTGCTAAAATATGAGTTAAATTAGCTAATAAAAAGGTATCATTTGTCAAGTAAAATATTTGACGCTGAGGTGTGTACCTGCTAAATTAGCAAAAAAGCTAACATGCTAATATTGGAACGCTAAAATTTTTGCCATGGGCGGTTGAAAAATTATCTACGGGTTGCAATTTCAACACTCCTGGCCCTTATATTACTGCCATCTAATGTCTTGGAAGTGCAATTACATTGCAAATGAGACTCAAATGGAAAGAGGAAACATTTAACAGTACAGCACAGTTATCATAATCAGCTCATTTTAAATGTTACAATAAAAAAAATGAAATTGTATTATCAAACAAATATGTATTAACACTAGGGGTGTAACGGTACGTGTATTTGTATTGAATAGTTTCGGTACGGGGGGTTCGGTTCGGTTGTGTACCGAACGAGTGTCCGCACGAACATATTAAGCTAAGCTAAAGTCTAGCATTGTCCCACCCACACAACCATCTGATTGGTTACATACAGAGCGGTAACAGCCAATCAGCAGTGCGTATTCAGAGCGCATGTAGTCAGTGCTTAGCGTTTAGCAGGTAATCATCAGGCAGCGGACTCTCCCCAAATTATAACAAACACCTCCCAGTCAACTACTAGTAACATCACTATGAGCCCGTTGACCTTCTAGAAATATAAGCGGCAGCTCAGCTCGCTCTTAGCTTAACGTTTTGCGGTGTGTGTGTGTTACGGACAGCAAAGCCCTGTCTGTCTGTTATTTCACTTTACCTTTTTCTGTGTTGATTGAGCTGTGTTGAAGCAGCAAAAAAGGACATTATGTTAAATGAAGAGTTTCTGTCTCTGATAGTTGATATAATAATGTAAGCGCATCATTAAGCCTACATGAACTGCATGGTGTTCAGGGATGAATAGTTACTCCTATTGCTATTGTACTATTTTTTCAGCTATAGTTACATTAATCATTAGTAATGGAGCAGCCTAGTTTTGAATGGCAGGGTCCCTGTTATCACATGTTGATAAAAATATGACATTTACATAATAAATCAACTACAGCAGGGGTGCTCATTACGTCGATCGCGAGCTACCGGTCGATCTCGGAGGGTGTGTCAGTCGATCACCAGCCAGGCATTAAAAAAATAGTCCTAAAAATGAGCGATCATAAATCTTCACTATGACGTCACTTTCGTCACTTGATTGACATTCACGGCACCCGAGGGTCTTCTGAGATGACGCTGGCTGCTGCCAGCTCATTAAAATTACCGACTGGAAGGCGAGAAACACTTTATTTCAACAGACTCTGGCGCCGTACCTGTCGTCAAAACTCCAAAGACCGACTGCACAGTTGCACAGTTGCGCTAGCAAAATAAGAGTCTCAGAAAGCTAGCAAGCTACAGAGTTTGCCGACAATGTATTTCTTGTAAAGTGTATACAAAGGAGTACGGAAGCTGGACAAATAAGATGCCAAAAACCAACCACTTTCATGTGCTATTGGACAGAAAGGAGGACTTTTTTTGTCCTCCATTCGAAAATGCGGACCTTATCAGCACTACTGTCTGATTCCAATCAATGCAAGTCATCACAATCAGGTAATACACCAACTTATATTCTTGTCTTCATGAAAGAAAGGAATCTATATGTGTTAAACATGCTTGTTTTATCTTTAAACACTTTTAACCTATTAACAATATTAACTATGTGTTAAACATGCTTGTGTTATCATTAAACACCTTTAACTTATTACCAATATTAACTATAAGCGTTAAACATGCTTGTATTATCTTTAAATACCTTTAACTTGTTAACAATATTAACTATGTGTTAAACATGCTTGTATTATCATTAAACACCTTTAATGTATTAACAATATTAACTATATGTGTTAAACATGCTTGCATTATCATTAAACATCTTTAACTTGTTAATATTAACTATATGTGTTAAACATGCTTGCGTTATCTTTAAACACCTTTAACGTATTAACAATATTAACTATGTGTTAAACATGCTTGTATTATCATTAAACACCTTTAACTTGTTAACAATATTAACTATATGTATTAAACATACTTGTATTTTCATTAAACACCTTTAATGTATTAATATTAACTATATGTGTTAAACATGCTTGTATTATCATTAAACACATTTGACTTGTTAACAAAAACATATATTTCATAAATAAGTAGATATAAATTATATATATGAATGAGGTAGATCCCCACTACTTGATCAATTGAAAAGTAGCTCGCCTGCAGAAAAAGTGTGAGCACCCCTGGCCTACATGAACGCCATGGTGTTCAGGGATGAATAGTCTCTCCTATTGCACCATTTTTTCAGCTATAGTTACATTAATCATTAGTAATGCAGCAGCCTAGTTTTGAATGGCAGGGTCCCTGCTATCACATGTTGCTAAAAATATAACATTTATGTAATAACAATCAACTACAGGCTTCCCAAATGCTGTAATAAATTAAGCATGATGAGTTGACTTGAGGTGACGTTCCACGTCCCAAGAGCTAGCTTCTGTAGCCGAGGATCGGACCGCCAAGTGCCCTGCCCTCGGCTGCCGCCCAGCTCACATTGCACCCGACCTCTATGACCCCTGCTATGGGAGGGGGGACCCACGTTGCCTCTTCGGGCTGTGCCCGGCCGGGCCCCATGGGGACAGGCCCGGCCACCAGGCGCTCGCCATCGTGCCCCACCTCCGGGCCTGGCACCAGAGGGGGGCCCCGGTGACCCGCGTCCGGGCAAGGGAAATCTGGGTTCCTTGTTTGTTTTCTTCATAAAGGTCTTCGAGCTGCTCTTTGTCTGATCCCTCAACTAGGACCAGTTTGTCTTGGGAGACCCTACCAGGGGGCATAAAGCCCCCGGACAACATAGCTCCTAGGATCATTGGGACACGCAAACTTCTCTACCACGTTAAGGTGGCAGCTCAGAGAGGAGGCATTCGACCGTGTCCCTCGGGAAGTCCTGTGGGGAGTGCTCAGAGAGTACTGGGTATCGGACTTTCTGATTGTGGCAGTCCACTCCCTGTATGAGCAGTGCCAGAGCTTGGTCCGCATTGCCGGTAGTAAGTCGGACACGTTTCCAGTGAGGGTTGGACTCCGCCAAGGCTGCCCTTTGTCACCGATTCTGTTCATAACTTTTATGGACAGAATTTCTAGGCGCAGTCAAGGCATTGAGGGGATCTGGTTTGGTGGCTGCAGGATTAGGTCTCTGCTTTTTGCAGATGATGTGGTCCTGATGGCTTCATCTGGCCAGGATCTTCAGCTCTCACTGGATCGGTTCGCAGCAGAGTGTGAAGCGACTGGGATGAGAATCAGCACCTCCAAGTCCGAGTCCATGGTTCTCGCCCGGAAAAGGGAGGAGATCTTGCCCCAAGTGGAGGAGTTCAAGTACCTCGGAGTCTTGTTCACGAGTGAGGGAAGAGTGGATCGTGAGATCGACAGGCGGATCGGTGCGGCGTCTTCAGTAATGCGGACGCTGTATCGATCCGTTGTGGTGAAGAAGGAGCTGAGCCGGAAGGCAAAGCTCTCAATTTACCGGTCGATCTACGTTCCCATCCTCACCTATGGTCATGAGCTTTGGGTTATGACCGAAAGGACAAGATCACGGGTACAAGCGGCCGAAATTAGTTTCCTCCGCCGGGTGGCGGGGCTCTCCCTTAGAGATAGGGTGAGAAGCTCTGCCATCCGGGGGGAGCTCAAAGTAAAGCCGCTGCTCCTCCACATCGAGAGGAGCCAGATGAGGTGGTTCGGGCATCTGGTCAGGATGCCACCCGAACGCCTCCCTAGGGAGGTGTTTAGGGCACGTCCGACCGGTAGGAGGCCACGAGGAAGACCCAGGACACGTTGGGAAGACTATGTCTCCCGGCTGGCCTGGGAACACCTCGGGGTCCCACAGGAAGAGCTGGACCAAGTGGCTGGGGAGAGGGAAGTCTGGGCTTCCCTACTTAGGCTGCTGCCCCCGCGACCCGACCTCGGATAAGCGGAAGATGGATGGATGGAGTTGACTTGAAACAGTTTAATGTTGCACTTTTTATATGTAGAAGAAAAGTTTTGTCATTTTATTTAATCTGAGCAACAACTTGAGGCAGTTTAATGTTGATTAACGTGGGCAGAATTATTATAGTGTTCCCAATGTTAAAAGGATAAAGCCAGTGTTTCCCACACATTCATTTATTTGTGGCGGCCCGCCACAAAAGAATTACGTCCGCCACATATGGATTTTTCGGCTTTTCACTCGCTCGACCGCTCATAAAAGCAATGGGACTGTCTGTGAATGTTGCTTGTAGTTACAACTCCGGTGCAGTAGGTGGCGGTAGCCTACTATGCATTGTAACTCCGCCAATAGCACTTAATTCACCTGGTGGGCCAGAAGAAGAAGAGGGACGGACGGACGGGATCAAAATACGAGGGTAATATAGGTAGATAGGTTATAGCTGCATCGCTCGCGGCTCGTCATATATTTAACGTTAATCCGCCGTTTCACTGACGGTGAGCAGCCTGACGTTGCTTCATTAACACCGTTGCTGTTTGACTCGGGGTCCGGGGCAGTCGCACGTAGTAACAGTCACCTGTTTTCATACCGACAAGCTAACGTGTCCAGGTTATAACCCTGTTGTCAATAAACACACATGGACTGAAGCTAAATTGTCCACTGTCCACTGCAGCATGTGAATGCAATGAAAATAATAAAATTTGAGCCAACCAGCTGTTAAAATGTTGTCCAGGTTAATGTTTTGGCCACTAAAGACCCTTCATTTCAAGATTTCAACTGTGATCGGGCTTTAAACAGGTGGCTGACCTGTTCAGATGGGTGTAACTGCTACTGGTCAAATAATGTGAAATAGCATTTAATTTTACATGCATGCAATGCCATTTAAATGTAATTATAGATAATAATAATAATAATTACTGTGTAGTGTTGTAAATAGTCAACGAGAAGGATTTTAGTAAGATATAAGCCATGAGCACTACACAGCCAGAAAAAAACCTAGGCAGGACAAGTAAAAATATTGGGGCAAGTAGATTTGAGAAGTCGGGCAAGTAGAAAAAAAACCTTAACGTTGAACCCTGCATGTGTTGAGCTGCTGCCGCTTAAGGTTAGACGGCACTGTACATAGAGCGCTTCTGCTAGTTAGTAATAAATTCTAATGTTGGATGTTCACTCCTTCACACAGAGGAGTATAGAAAAATATTTTCAACGGCCGAAAAGGGCTCGACTTGGAGAGGAGGTAGGCCTACAGTCCGGACCACAGGTGCGGCCTGTTCAGCAGCAGCAGGAGGAGGAGGTTGACTGACTGTGGCAGGACACTTCTGCCTCTGTTTCACTTCATGTTGCTGGTAAATAATATGGTTGTAGTAGTAGGCTAAAGTTAAATTATTTAGTATTCACTAATTAAAAGGGGCAGAGCTTTAAGAGACATTTTAGCTTTTATATTTTATGTAAGAACCACAATTAATAAATATATTTCAGTGAATCACTAATTGTTCAAATCTGTATATAAATATGTACATAAAATGTTGTAATTATATTCCAACTCCGCGTTCACACCACCACAAATAGATGCCTGTCCTGTGGGAAACACTGAAAGCCATTGTTTACAAATTTGGTAAATAAATAACCAAAAAATTGTTTAATTTGTTGTTTTCTTACTGTACCGAAAATGAACCGAACCGTGACCTCAAAACCGAGGTACGTACCGAACCGAAATGTTTGTGTACCGTTACACCCCTAATTAACACATACAAAAGTATCAGGAATTGGGTACGGTATCGGTTCAAATGTGAACGACTCATCCCTAGTCTCAAGTACCGTATTTTCCGCACTATAAGGCGCACCTAAAAACCACAAATTTTCTCAAAAGCTGACAGTGCGCCTTATAACCCGGTGCGCTTTATATATGGATAAATATTAAGATTCATTTTCATAAAGTTTCGGTCTCGTAACTACGGTAAACAGCCGCCATCTTTTTTCCCGGTAGAACAGGAAGCGCTTCTTCTACGCAAGCAACCGCGAAGGTAAGCACCCGCCCCCATAGAACAGGAAGCGCTTCTTCTTCTACTGTAAGCAACCACCCGTCCGCGTAGAAGAAGAAAAAGCGCGCGGATATTACCGTACGTTCATTTCCTTTGTGTGTTTACATCTGTAAAGACCACAAAATGGCTCCTACTAAACGACAGGGATCCGGTTCATGAAAAGACGCAATCTCTCCATCCGCACACGGATTACTATTTCACAGCAACTGATATTCCTGTGAACCGCACTGTGGATACAACGGGAGCACGTACGGTGAATATTCGCACCACAGGGAATGAGAAGTCATCCTTCACTGTGGTTCTAGCTTGCCATGCTAATGGCCAGAAACTTCCACCCATGGTGATATTCAAAAGGAAGACCTTGCCAAAAGAGACCTTTCCAGCCGGCGTCATCATAAAAGCTAACTCGAAGGGATGGATGAAGAAAAGATGAGCGAGTGGTTAAGGTAAGTTTAAGTTTACGCGAAGAGGCCGGGTGGCTTTTTTCACGCAGCTTCGTCCATGTTGATATACGACTCCATGAGCGCCCACATCACGCTGGTTTTAATATATTATTAAAGTTTGACTGACCTATTTGACTGTTTTTTTGACATTCCTTTAGCGCAGTTAGATGCGGCTTACAACACGGGGCGGCTTATAGGTGGACAAAGTTTTGAAATATGCCGTTCATTGAAGGCGCGGCTTATAACCCAGGGCGCCTTATGGTGCGGAAAATACGGTAATTATTTTTTTTCTCCCCACAAGTGTCTTACCTAGAACACAACAGCAAGAACTTTCTGGACGACCGCGCCACTGTTTGAGCCATGCCCTGTATCTAAATGGATGACGTTTATCCATGAAAATATGGAGAAGCCGTTGAGAAAAAGCCGTAGAAGTCTACTCCCCGAGGTAAATACATTATTACGACTCTCTTTGGTTTTTTTTATGCTTAAAGTTGCGAGCATAAACGTAAGTTACGAGTGTGAAGAAGCGCATGTAAAATTGATTGATGACAGGGCGCTGCCTAGCCTCTTCCTGCTCAGACACTGAGAAGATTATAATGGAAAATTTCCCTTATTACAGAGTTAGTAAACATTTTGTTTTAAAATTATGTGAATTTATTTAATAAAACATAGTTTAGTGCATTTTGTATTGTTTTTCATACATTTTTTAAAAGTTTGTTTATAATTTTAAAAAGGTATGTTACGTGGTAAAAATTGTGTTTTAATTTTGTTGTTTTCTTACTATACCGAAAATGAACCGAACGGTGACCTCTAAACCGAGGTACGTACCGAACCGAAATGTTTGTGTACCGTTACACCCCTAATTAACACATACAAAAGTATCAGGAATTGGGTACGGTATCGGTTCAAATGTGAGCGACTCATCCCTAGTCTCAAGTAGCTATTGCAAATAAAAATAATTTTAAATGTAATGCATTGAAAGCGATGAGGTGGCGACTTCCGCCCGAAAGGGACAAGCGGTAGAAAATGGATGGATGGCATTGAAAGCACATTTAGTGTCAGAAAAGGTCTTAAGACAGTTTTAATAAAAACAACAACCTTTATTTCCAGTAGAAAAAAAAAAATGGCAAAAGAAACGCAAATATATTAAACTTGATACAAGCATTACCAACTCAAAAGTCCTCTATAAATATGTTAAAAATAAATTAAAGAAATTAATTTACCAAGGCTATCACCTACAATACTAACACAAGCCTCAAAACACGTCGGTGAAAAAAGGTCCTTTTAAATAGCAGAACAAGATCTAACAATACATTAAAGACACAAATAAAGAGCCTGATAACATTTCTAAAAGGCTTATTTAGCACGGGAAAGGCTACAGTGTGCTAGATGTGGCTCGACTCGGGCAACAACCGCAGCGCTATCGTTACAATACCCCAACAAAAAAAACAACAAAAGAGTTAATACCAAACACGAGAGAACGAGAACATCTTGGAATGTTTCATCAATAATTTCACTACTCAATTCTTTAATTGAAGCGACTTCTGTTGAGCTTTTTTTTTTCTTTCTTCTGATGTCTGTCAAAAACCCTAACCCTACTCTTGATCGGTATATAGGGAAAATAAATACCCTCAAACAAGAAGGAACAACCTGGCAAACTGCTCAGTAACACCCCCCAGGTACTTATTAAGACGTGTTAAAAAACACAACATCGGGTTTTTCAAGGCCGGAGACCTCAACAAAACATTGTCGCGAGGCCTACCTACCGTACTTGGAACAAGTCTAGTCGCTACAAAGCTCAACATCTTTGGCTTTGGAGGAGTGGCACTCGGAGCACTTCTATATACAAACGAGTGAGTAGTACTTGGCACACGTCTGGTCCTGCGCCTAAAGTCCCGACCCGGCACCGTCCTCGGGGACGGAGAGCTGGCTGAACACGGCCAGGCGTTTCCCCTCGCTGCTGGACTCCAGTCCGCTAAGCGAGCTCGCCGAGCTCCCCCCGTCCTGGTCTTGATCCGACAGCGAGGCGTAGGACAGGGACCGCGTGCCGAGGGACCGCGTGAACAACGGCGGGGCGCCGGGGCTCGGAGGCGGAGACGGACAACCCGAGTCCGGGGACGGCAGGAAGGGAGAGAGGGGATCCGCGACGGACGCGGGTTGGTACTGCGGAGCGGCGGAGGCCTGGAGGGTAGTAGGTTCTGTCTCTGAAAAGACCTGAGCGAGGAGGTCGGTGATGTCGGCGCAAGGGGGAGAGGCGGACTGAGCACGTGCGAAACAGGCGGCGGGAGGAGGAGGAGGAAGGGAGTGCTGAGGCGGGGTAGGAAACCCGGAGAAGCTGATGCTCTGTCTCATGAGCGGGATTCTGTTGGCCCGCGACTGGAGGGCGAAACTTGAGGAGGAGGAGCGCGACATGTGATCCATTTCCTCCTCGTTGTTGTGGACGAAGTGGCAGCGGATCCCGTACGGGCAGAAGCCGATGGTGTGGAAGGTGCGGCACGGCTCCGTCTTGTACTTGGGATGCCGGCTGAGATCCCGCAGCTCGTCGGGCCCGTGGGCGAACTGGCACTTGCCGCCGTACTTGCACGTGCCGCTCTCCGTGAAAGAGCGACACAGCTCCGTCTTGTAGCGGGACGACGCGGAGGAGTTGGACGACGACACGCTGGGGGCGGGGCCCACGCCTTCCTGGCCGCCCTTCATCATCAGCATCATCATCACGTCCGAGCTGGACCAGCCCGGACTCTCCGCCGCCGCCGTGCCGGTCTCCACCATGCTGAGCGAGCGCTGAGACAGGAAGTCGTGCTTGCGCCACCGGCCGGGGGCTTGTCGGCCCTCCGGCTGCGGCCCCCACATGCCGGAGGACAGGCAGCAGTCGTCCGGGGGGCCCGCGTCCAGACGGGCGAGGGCCCCCAGGGAGAGCGACGCGTCGCAGCTACGTTGCTGTCCGACGAAGCCCGGCGCCGCCTTTGCGCGGCCGATGGGTGACAGCTGATTGTCCGCGTCCCTCAGATCCAGGCTCAACAGTTGCTGCAAGGAGAAGGAACAAAAACAGCCGAATGAAACAAAAGCGTCATGGAAAGTCTTTACCTGACTTCAAGTTTTAAAAGTGTCTCTGCAGGACTTTCGGCATGAGAAAAACAACATAGCATTAGCCGCTCTGCAAGCGGTGCTTTAAAACAGTGGTGCCCAACCACCGGGCCGCGGCACCGTACCGGTCTGTGGATCGATTGGTACCGGGCCGCACAAGAATTAAAAAAATAAAATAAATAAATAAATAAATAAAATAAATAAATAAAAAATGTTTTATTAAAAATTACATTTTAAAATTTTAAATTAAAATTTTAAATTTTAATTTTAAAAATTAAAATTTAATTTTATTAGAGATAGGGTGAGAAGCTCTGTCATTCGGGGGGAGCTCAAAGTAAAGCCGCTGCTCCTCCACATCGAGAGGAGCCAGATGAGGTGGTTCGGGCATCTGGTCAGGATGCCACCCGAACGCCTCCCTAGGAAGGTGTTTCGGGCACGTCCGACCGGTAGGAGGCCACGGGGAAGACCCAGGACACGCTGGGAAGACTATCTCTCCCGGCTGGCCTGGGGACGCCTCGGGATCCCCCGGGAGGAGCTGGACGAAGTGGCTGGGGAGAGGGAAGTCTGGGCTTCCCTGCTTAAGCTGCTGCCCCCGCGACCCGACCTCGGATAAGCGGAAGAAGATGGATGGATGGATGGATGGATGGATGTTTTATTAAATCAACATAAAAACACAAGATACACTTACAATTAGTGCACCAACCCAAAAAACCTCCCTCCCCCATTTACACAAAAGGGTTGTTTCTTTCTGTTATTAATATTTCTAGTTCCTACATAATATATCAATATAGATTAGGGATGTCCCGATCCAGGTTTTTGCACTTCCGATCCGATACCGATATTGTTTTTGCATTTCCGATCCCATACCGATACCGGCCTATCCGAGCATGTATTAAAGTTTAAAGTTATTTAGCCTACTTAGTTGTCAGAATCATGTTGAAAAGGGTTTTAGTACTCTTGATAACAACTAGCCAGCTGAATTAGGGGAGTTTGAATACCGTATTTTCCGCACCATTAGCCGCACCTAAAGACCACAAATTTACTCAAAAGCTGACAGTGCGGCTTTTAACCCGGTGCGCTTTATATATGGATAAATATTAAGATTCATTTTCATAAAGTTTCGATCTCGCAACTTAGGTAAACAGCCGCCATCTTTTTTCCCGGTAGAACAGGAAGCGCTTCTTCTTCTACGCAAGCAACCGCCAAGGTAAGCACCCGCCCCCATAGAACAGGAAGCGCTTCTTCTTCTACTGTAAGCAACCACCCGCCCCCGGAAGAAGAAGAAGCGCGCGGATTTTCGTTTCATTTCCTTTGTGTGTTTACATCTGTAAAGACCAGACTACAAAATGGCTCCTACTAAGCGACACGCGTATAACGCAGAATTTAAACTTAAGGCAATAAGTCATGCCGAAGAACACGGAAATAGAGCAGCAGCAAGAGAATATAACATAAATGAATCAATGGTGCGTAGGTGGAGGAAGCAAGAAGATGACCTGCGCCAGGTAAAGAAGACAAAACAGAGTTTCCGAGGGAACAAAGCAAGATGGCAACTGTTGGAGGACAAACTCGAACAGTGGGTTGTTGAGCAGAGAGCAGCAAGCAGAAGTGTCAGCACCATCACTATTCGAATGAAGGCAACAAAGCTAGCAAGCGAACTTCACCTGGATGATTTTAAAGGTGGTGCTTCTTGGTGTTTCCGGTTCATGAAAAGACGCAATCTCTCCATCCGCACACGGACCACTATTTCACAGCAACTGCCTAACGACTTTAAAGAAAAGCTGGCTACTTTCCGTGCATATTGTAAAAACAAGATAGCTGAAAAAAAGATCCGGCCAGAGCACATTATCAACATGGACGAGGTTCCACTGACTTTTGATATTCCTGTGAACCGCACTGTTGATACAACGGGAGCACGTACGGTGAATATTCGCACCACAGGGAATGAGAAGTCGTCCTTCACTGTGGTTCTAGCTTGCCATGCTAATGGCCAGAAACTTCCTCCCATGGTGATATTCAAAAGGAAGACCTTGCCAAAAGAGACCTTTCCAGCCGGCGTCATCATAAAAGCTAACTCGAAGGGATGGATGGATGAAGAAAAGATGAGCGAGTGGTTAAGGGAAGTTTACGCGAAGAGGCCGGGTGGCTTTTTTCACACAGCTCCGTCCATGTTGATATACGACTCATGCGCGCCCACATCACAGATGGTGTCAAAAAACAAGTGAAGCACACAAATACAACACTCGCCGTCATTCCGGGTGGATTAACCAAAGAACTCCAACCGCTGGATATTGGTGTCAACAGGGCATTCAAATCACGACTGCGAACGGCGTGGGAACAATGGATGACCGAAGGCGAACACACCTTCACTAAGACAGGCAGACAGCGCCGGACGACATACGCCAACATTTGCCAGTGGATCGTAAATGCCTGGGCAGATATTTCGGTCACAACTGTGGTCCGAGCTTTCCGGAAGGCAGGATTCACAGAACTACTGGACAACAACAGCGACACTGACTCCGATGACTTCGACGAGACGGAACCGGCCATTTTGGATCCCACATTTGCCCAACTTTTCAATTCGGACACCGAAGACGAAGAATTCGAAGGATTTACGAATGAAGAATAACTTCAGAAAGTGAGCGCTATGTTTATTTTGTGTGTTGTGACATTAACGTTCGAGCAACATTATGTTGCTATTGCTCTACACTATTTAGAATTTTACTACGTTTGTGATTGCACATTTGCGTACATTTTGGGACAGAGTTAGAACGCTGGTTTTCAATATATTATTAAAGTTTGACTGACCTATCTGACTGTTTTTTTGACATTCCCTTTAGCGCAGCGTAGGCGCGGCTTATAGTCCGGGGCGGCTTATTGGTGGACAAAGTTATGAAATATGCCATTCATTGAAGGTGCGGCTAATAATCCGGTGCGCCTTATAGTGCGGAAAATACGGTAATACACAATGATTGGTAACAAGAAACTGACCTGTTTATTCAAGGATAAACACAAAATAGACAAAATTATACATGACAAACAGAAATGGCATCATTGAACTAGGGCTGGGCGATATGGCCTTTTTTTAATATTGCGATATTTTAAGGCCATATTACGATACACGATATATATCTCGATATTTTGCCTTAGCCTTGAATGAACACTTGATGCATATAATCACAGCAGTATGATGATTCTATGTGTTTTGATTGATTGAGACTTTTATTAGTAGGTTGCACAGTGAAGTACATATTCCGTACAATTGACCACTAAATGGTAACACCCCAATAAGTTTTTCAACTTGTTTAAGTTAAATTGATTCATGATACAGATATATACTATCAGATATATACTATCATCATAATACAGTCATCACACAAGATAATCACATTGAATTATTTACATTTATAATCCAGGGTGTGGAGGGGGGCGCCGGATGTAAGTGTCAAAAAGACAGCCAAAAGAGTTTGATATGAGAATAAATCTAAAGTTAAAATATAGGGTAGAAATGCACCCATTTGCAGGAAATGTAGTCTTGATTTTCAAAATGTTCTTTCAAGGCTTGCATGTCTACATTAAAACATTCTTCTTCATACTGCATTAATATATGCTACTTTTAAACTTTCATGCAGAGAAGGAAATCACAACTAAAAAAAAAAATCACAAATTTTTTCATACGGTTTACTTTGTAGCCAGTTCAGTTTTAGTTTCGTTCCGCATAGCCTTCCCTAAGCTTCAATGCCTTTACTTAGGGGCACTCACCTTTTGTTTATTTTTGGTTTAAGCATTTGACGCATTTTTACCTGCACTCTGCCTCCCACTGTTACCGACACTCAACAACACATCATTTTCAGACTGCAATTACTGGTTTGCAAGAAATATTTATAACCCAAATAGGTGAAATTAGATAATCTCCCACGGCACACCAGACTGTATCCCACGGCACACACACTGCACTAGACACACCAATAATCTTGTTTATAGATGTACAATAAAACTCCTCTTTGGAAGTTGCCATTTGTTATAACTTTGTGCACATTAATGAACATAGAAAGTATAAATGTCACAAATTGTAGCCAAAGGCTGATTTCCATCTGCATCTCATTGCAAAGAAACAAGCCCACAGGGCTCCTACTAAGTCAGCGTTATAGTGAGTTGTATTTTTCACGCACTTATTTGTGCGACTTTTATCTGGCACAAGTGGAAATCCGGTCCATGAAACTAATGCCTTTATTAAACCGGTCCGTGGTGCAGAAAAGGTTGGTGACCGCTGGTCTACATAACATGTAATAGTGTTTTTTTTTGGTCAAAATGTTGCATAGATCATGTTTTACATGCCTCCACTTTGACAGCGTCTTCTCCACGTCATCTGTGTTGTACCGGTAGTCTATAGCCCGTCTGTAGCTAGTCTATTGACAGATAAGTCAGAACTGTACGCTACTTTGTATTAGAAATGGCAACAGTTGAATGCCCCTCAACAATAGAGACTACGATGGCGAATGCGCACACATTTTTGGAACTTATGCAGATCCTAAATACATATCAGCAGGTATCAACAGGTAAAAAAAAAAAAAAAAGTTGGTTTTGCATAATATTGCGAAACAAAACAGCAGATAATGTCTCCTAATTAGGTGCCAATTTGGGGTACTTATACACCATAATAATAACCATAAGTTGAAGCCCAGTACGTCTGACTACTGTCGCCGTAACGTTCCGACAATCCAAGCAGTGGTCAAAAAGTTGCATAGATTATGTTTTACAGACCATCTTCAAGCCTTATTTACGCGCCTCCACTTTGACAGCGTCTTCTCCCCGTCATCTTTGTTGTACCGGTAGTCTTTAGCCCTTCTATAACTAGTCTGACAGTTAAGTCAAAACTGTACGCTACTTTGTATTAGAAATGGCAACAGCAGAGGATGAATGCCCCTCAACAATAAGAGACTGCAATGGCGGATGCGCACAAATTTTCGGAACTTATGCAGATCCTAAATACATATCAGCAGGTATCAACAGGTAAAAAAAAAAAAAGTTGGTTTTGCATAATATTGCGAAACAAAACGCCAGATAATGTCTCCTAATTAGGTGCCAATTTGGGGTCCTTACACACCATAATAATACCCATAAGTTGAAGCACGGTACGTCTGACTACTGTCGCCGTAATGTTCCGACAATCCATCAAGCAGTGGTCAAAATGTTGCATAGATTATGTTATACAGACCATCTTCAAGCCTTATTTACGCGCCTCCACTTTGACAGCGTCTTCTACCCGTCATCTTTGTTGTACCGGTAGTCTTTAGCCCTTCAATAGCTAGTCTACTGACAGATAAGTCAGAACTGTACGCTACTTTCTATTATAAATGGCAACAGCGGAGGATAAATGCCCCTCAACAATGGAGAAAAAGAAAGAGTTTAATGACTACAATGGCGGATGCGCGCAAATTTTCGGAACTTATGCAGATCCTAAATACATATCAGCAGGTACCAACAGGTAAAAAAAAAAAGAAGTTGGTTTTGCATAATATTGCGAAACAAAACAGCAGATAATGTCTCTTATAGGTGCCAATTTGGGGTACTTATACACCGTAATAATACCCATAAGTTGAAGCACAGTACGTCTGACTACTGTCGCCGTAACGTTCCGACAATCCATCAAGCAGCGGTCAAAATGTTGCATAGATTATGTTTTATAGACCATCTTCAAGCCTTATTTACGCGCCTCCACTTTGACAGCGTCTTCTCCCCGTCATCTTTGTTGTACCGGTAGTCTTTAGCCCTTCTATAGCTAGTCTACTGACAGATAAGTCAGAACTGTATGCTACTTTCTATTAGAAATGGCAACAGCGGAGGATAAATGCCCCTCAACAATAGAGAAAAAGAAAGTTTAATGAGTACAATGGCGGATGCGCGCACATTTTCGGAACTTATGCAGATCCTAAATACATATCAGCAGGTATCAACAGGTAAAAAAAAAAAGTTGGTTTTGCATAATATTGCGAAACAAAACAGCAGATAATGTCTCCTATAGGTGCCAATTTGGGATACTTATACACCATAATAATACCCATAAGTTGAAGCACAGTACGTCTGACTACTGTCGCCGTAACGTTCCGACAATCCATCAAGCAGCGGTCAAAATGTTGCATAGATTATGTTTTACAGACCATCTTCAAGCCGTATTTACGCGCCTCCACTTTGACAGCGTCTTCTCCCCGTCATCTTTGTTGTACCGGTAGTCTTTAGCCCTTCTATAGCTAGTCTACTGACAGATAAGTCAGAACTGTACGCTACTTTCTATTAGAAATGGCAACAGCGGAGGATAAATGCCCCTCAACAATGGAGAAAAAGAAAGTTTAATGACTACAATGGCGGATGCGCGCAAATTTTCGGAACTTATGCAGATCCTAAATACATATCAGCAGGTATCAACAGGTAAAAAAAAAAAAAAAAGTTGGTTTTGCATAATATTGCGAAACAAAACAGCAGATAATGTCTCCTATAGGTGCCAATTTGGGGTACTTATACACCATAATAATACCCATAAGTTGAAGCACAGTACGTCTGACTACTGTCGCCGTAACGTTCCGACAATACATCAAGCAGTGGTCAAAATGTTGCATAGATTATGTTTTACAGACCGTCTTCAAGCCTCCACTTTGACAGCGTCTTCTCCCCGTCATCTTTGTTGTACCGGTAGTATTTAGCCCTTCTATAGCTAGTCTACTGACAATAAGTCAGAACTGTACGCTACTTTCTCTTAGAAATGGCAACAGCGGAGGATAAATGCCCCTCAACAATAGAGACTACAATGGTGGATGCGCACAAATTTTCGGAACTTATGCAGATCCTAAATACATATCAGCAGGTATCAACAGGTAAAAAAAAAAAAAAAGTTGGTTTTGCATAATATTGCGAAACAAAACAGCAGATAATGTCTCCTATAGGTGCCAATTTGGGGTACTTATACACCATAATAATACCCATAAGTTGAAGCACAGTACGTCTGACTACTGTCGCCGTAACGTTCCGACAATCCATCAAGCAGCGGTCAAAATGTTGCATAGATTACGTTTTACAGACCATCTTCAAGCCTTATTTACGCGCCTCCACTTTGACAGCGTCTTCTACCCGTCATCTTTGTTGTACCGGTAGTCTTTAGCCCTTCTATAGCTAGTCTACTGACAGATAAGTCAGAACTGTATGCTACTTTCTATTAGAAATGGCAACAGCGGAGGATAAATGCCCCTCAACAATGGAGAAAAAGAAAGTTTAATGAAAACAATGGCGGATGCGCGCAAATTTTCGGAACTTATGCAGATCCTAAATACATATCAGCAGGTATCAACAGGTAAAAAAAAAAAAAAAGTTGGTTTTGCATAATATTGCGAAACAAAACAGCAGATAATGTCTCCTATAGGTGCCAATTTGGGGTACTTATACACCATAATAATACCCATAAGTTGAAGCACAGTACGTCTGACTACTGTCGCCGTAACGTTCCGACAATCCATCAAGCAGCGGTCAAAATGTTGCATAGATTATGTTTTACAGACCATCTTCAAGCCTTATTTACGCGCCTCCACTTTGACAGCGTCTTCTCCCCGTCATCTTTGTTGTACCGGTAGTCTTTAGCCCTTCTATAGCTAGTCTACTGACAGATAAGTCAGAACTGTACGCTACTTTCTATTAGAAATGGCAACAACAGAGGATAAATGCCCCTCAACAATAGAGAAAAAGGAGCTTAATGACTACAATGCCATCAGAGGGCCGCTTGTAAAAGTGAATAATGTATGAATTTGCCTCTGGATTTCATTAGTTTCATTCATTGGTCATGTATGATGTCTTTTTGTTATTTTTTTTTGTGATGTGTAATGTCTATTGTTTAAATGTACGGCAGTGACAATGAATTTCCCCAAGGGGACCAATAAATCGAAATCAAATCAAAATTATTAGTGATATAAATTGTTTTAAGTAGACTGTCGATTTTACAGTAAAAACTTTACATTTACGAAATTTTACTGTAAAAGTGTTTTTTTAATTTTTTACAACATTTCACGGTAAATTGAAAAACAGTACCACTGTTTTTTTGAGGGGGGGTTACGGAAAAAGCTGACAGCTTTGTTAAACTTACATTGTTTTTTACAACATTATAATGTTAATGGAAAAACAGTACAAGTTGTTTTTTAAATGCTGGCAACTTAGCTGCCAGTTTTTATACCGTAAAAACAAATGTACTCGCTTTCAATTTACAGTAATACACCGTTAAAAACAACAACCGTAGATTTTACAGTCAAAAACTGGCAGTATCAGTCAACAGAATTTTTACGCAAAAAAACAGTTGTAGTTTTTTTCAATTTACTATTATTTAATATATGCTGTAAAGAATAACGTAAAATGTATTATAATTTTTATAAATTTCATGGGTAGTTTTATATTTTTATTTAGACAAAAACATGTTTGGAAAGTATGATAATATACTGTAATATTTGTTGCAAAATTGCATACTATTACATTTTAAAAAAAGGTATGCAATTTCAAGCAGTACATATATTATTTTCTGTCAAAATGAAAAAAATCAATTACATTTAGTGAGAAAATATGAAGTACTTTATTGACACTA
>NC_084577.2:26065086-26067586 GCF_033978685.3 Nerophis lumbriciformis | reverse complement strand
ATACATTTATTTATTTTTCTTCTAAAATTTAATTACGGTATGTAAATAAATATTTGCAAAATATGTATGTGTAAATAACTCATTTTACTACGTATATATCTGCAGGTAATATATACATTTATTTATTTTTCTTCTAAAATTTAATTAAGGTATGTAAATAAATATTTGCAAAATATGTATGTGTAAATAACTCATTTTACTACGTATATATCTGCGGGTAATATATACATTTATTTATTTTTCTTCTAAAATTTAATTAAGGTATGTAAATAAATATTAGCAAAATATGTATGTGTAAATAACTCATTTTACTGCATATATATCTGCAGGTACTATATACATTTATTTATTTTTCTTCTAAAATTTAATTAAGGTATGTAAATAAATATTTGCAAAATATGTATGTGTAAATAACTAATTTTACTACGTATATATCTGCAGGTAATATATACATTTATTTATTTTTCTTCTAAAATTTAGTGGGTGTGGCTTGTAGTGTGGAAAATACGGTACTACAAAATATGCATCAAATTCAATTCAATTTGGATTAAAAAAGCATATTTAAAAAAAACAAAAAACTTAATCACCTCTAAAGGCCTAATGGCCACATGCGTGGACAGCACCTTTTAGCTCTTATTTCCAAAATTGTGTACACTGCTGAATTGGGGTCTTATGGCCGCTTATGTGGCCACTTATACTGCCATCTGGTGGTGTCAGAATTAAGAGTATAACATACAATGGAATTTGGGGGAAAAAAAGTGTAAAATAAGAATTAGCATGTCACTAAACATGAAGTACACGTATGTGTACTTATGGACTAAGTACATCATGTCAAAAGATGATTCTTAGTTTTTATTCTAATTAGGGTCCAATAAGCCAAAATAGCAAAGATAAATAAAATTAAAGCTGCAAGCAGCATTGGTCGGGCCCGCGTATTTGGCAGGTGCTAGTCCTAAGTGTCCCAATACTTTTGTCCAGTTTTAGTAGTACGTTTCCCAATACTTTTGTCAAGTTGTAGTCCTAAGTGTCCCAATACATTTGTCCAGTGTAGGTGTCCCAATACTTTTTTCCAGTGGTAGTCCTAAGTGTCCCAATACTTTTGTCCGGTGGTAGTCATAAGTGTCCCAATACTTTTGTCCGGTGGTAGTCATAAGTGTCCCAATACTTTTGTCTAGTGTACCTACCTTGTCTGCATTGTGTAGGCACGCTGGTGCTTCCTGCTTTTAAGCAGCCATCTTAAAAAAACAGCAGCCTAGCAGCATCAGCGCAGCGGTTCTTTGAAGGGTCATAAAATCAAAACCGGAGCAGTTAGAAAAACGCTGTTCTGTACTTTTATACACAAGGGTTCAATCTCTCTCCTGTGTTAGTTTGAAGCCGAAACGACAAACGCGCTCAGAGGAGATAGTTTTTGAAGGAAGGTGACCGGTTTTTACAAAAAATGTGTTTTGAAGGGGGAATAGCAAACTTCCTGTTGATTTTTGCGGGAGGTTGTCAATCTATGAAATGTAGGTCTAAGTGAGACCTACATAGAGGTTTTTGTTTCATGTCTCTCCGACCTTCCCAGTGGGAGTTACAGGCAGTTTTGTCATTTTTTTCTTCCGAGGAGCAGTTTTTTCAGCGTTTTATTCAAAATTGCGCTAATTTTGAAATTTGGGTTTAGGTTTTTTTTATTAAATCGCAATTTTTGCCAGTCCTGATGTGTGTGTTCAGTTCGGTGAGTTTTGAAGCATGTTAAGGGGGTCAAATTACAGCTCAAAGAGGCAAAAGTGACTGTTTTTAGTACTTTTTTTGTCTTGAAGGGGGAATTGCCAACTTTCTGTTGATTTCTGCCCAAGGATGTACAATTATGAAATCTAGGTCTAAGTCAGACCTACATAGAGAATTTTGTTTCATGTCTTTCCAACCTTCCTAGTGGGAGTTACAGGCAGTCTAGTTGTTTTTTCTCCTAGGGGGCGCTAGAGCGCAATTTTGAGTTTTGGGGTTCGGTTTTTTCATTAAAAGACAATTTTCGCAGGTCCTGATGTGTGGGTCAAATATGGTGAGTTTTGAAGCATGTTAAGAGGGTCAAATTACAGCTCAAAGAGGCAAAAGTGACTGTTTTTAGTACTTTTTTTGTCTTGAAGGGGGAATTGCCAACTTTCTGTTGATTTCTGCCCAAGGATGTACGATTATGAAATCTAGGTCTAAGTCAGACCTACATAGAGAATTTTGTTTCATGTCTTTCCAACCTTCCTAGTGGGAGTTACAGGCAGTCTAGTTTTTTTTCCTAGGGGGCGCTAGAGCGCAATTTTGAGTTTTGGGGTTCGGTTTTTTCATTAAAAGACAATTTTCGCAGGTCCTGATGTGTGGGTCAAATATGGTGAGTTTTGAAGCATGTTAAGGGGGTCAAATTACAGCTCAAAGAGGCAAAAGTGACTGTTTTTAGTACTTTTTTTGTCTTGAAGGGGGAATTGCCAACTTTCTGTTGATTTCTGCCCAAGGATGTACAATTATGAAATCT
>NC_084577.2:26037586-26057586 GCF_033978685.3 Nerophis lumbriciformis | reverse complement strand
GTGTGTTTACTTGTGTGTGTGATATCATGTGCGATACTAGCAGTCCTGTAGTGTGTTTACTTGTGTGTGATATCATGTGCGATACTACCAGTCCTGCAGCGTGTTTACTTGTGTGTGATATCATGTGCGATACTAGCAGTCCTGTAGTGTGTTTACTTGTGTGTGATATCATGTGCGATACAAACAGTCCTGTAGTGTGTTTACTTGTGTGTGTGATATCATGTGCGATACTAGCAGTCCTGTAGTGTGTTTACTTGTGTGTGATATCATGTGCGATACAAACAGTCCTGTAGTGTGTTTACTTGTGTGTGTGATATCATGTGCGATACTAGCAGTCCTGTAGTGTGTTTACTTGTGTGTGATATCATGTGCGATACTAGCAGTCCTGTAGTGTGTTTACTTGTGTGTGATATCATGTGCGATACTACCAGTCCTGCAGCGTGTTTACTTGTGTGTGATATCATGTGCGATACTAGCAGTCCTGTAGTGTGTTTACTTGTGTGTGATATCATGTGCGATACAAACAGTCCTGTAGTGTGTTTACTTGTGTGTGTGATATCATGTGCGATACTAGCAGTCCTGTAGTGTGTTTACTTGTGTGTGATATCATGTGCGATACTAGCAGTCCTGTAGTGTGTTTACTTGTGTGTGATATCATGTGCGATACTAGCAGTCCTGTAGTGTGTTTACTTATGTGTGATATCTTGTGCGATACTAGCAGTCCTGTAGTGTGTTTACTTGTGTGTGATATCATGTGTGATACAAGCAGCCCTTTAGTGTGTTTACCTGTGTGGGATACAAGCAGTCCTGTAGTGTGTTTACTTGTGTGTGATATCATGTGCGATACTAGCAGTCCTGTAGTGTGTTTACCTGTGTGTGATATCATGTGCGATACTAGCAGTCCTGCAGTGTGTTTACTTGTTTGATATAATGTGCGATACAAGCAGTCCTGCAGTGTGTTTCCTTGTTTGATATAATGTGCGATACAAGCAGTCCTGCAGTGTGCTTACTTGTGTGTGATATCATGTGCGATACTAGCAGTCCTGTAGTGTGTTTACTTGTGTGTGATATCATGTGCGATACAAGCAGTCCTGTAGTGTGTTTACTTGTGCGTGTGATGTCATGTGCGATACTAGCAGTCCTGCAGTGTGTTTACTTGTTTGATATAATGTGTGATACAAGCAGTCCTGCAGCGTGTTTACTTGTGTGTGATATCATGTGTGATACAAACAGTCCTGTAGTGTGTTTACTTGTGTGTGATATCATGTGCGATACTAGCAGTCCTGTAGTGTGTTCACTTGTGTGTGATATCATGTGCGATACTAGCAGCCCTTTAGTGTGTTTACTTGTGTGTGATATTGTGTGCGATACAAGCAGTCCTGTAGTGTGCATACTTGTGTGTGATATCATGTGCGATACAAGCATTCCTGCAGCGTGTTTACTTGTGTGTGATATCATGTGTGATACAAACAGTCCTGTAGTGTGTTTACTTGTGTGTGATATCATGTGTGATACTAGCAGTCCTGTAGTGTGTTTACTTGTGGGTGATACAAGCAGTCCTGTAGTATGTTTACTTGTGTGTGATATCATGTGCGATACTAGCAGTCCTGTAGTGTGTTTACTTGTGTGTGATATCATGTGCGATACTAGCAGTCCTGTAGTGTGTTTACTTATGTGTGATATCTTGTGCGATACTAGCAGTTCTGTAGTGTGTTTACTTATGTGTGATATCTTGTGCGATACTAGCAGTCCTGTAGTGTGTTTACTTGTGTGTGATATCATGTGTGATACTAGCAGTCCTGTAATGTGTTTACTTGTGGGTGATACAAGCAGTCCTGTAGTATGTTTATTTGTGTGTGATATCATGTGCGATACTAGCAGTTCTGTAGTGTGTTTACTTATGTGTGATATCTTGTGCGATACTAGCAGTCCTGTAGTGTGTTTACTTGTGTGTGACATCATGTGTGATACTAGCAGTCCTGTAGTGTGTTTACTTGTGTGTGATATCATGTGTGATACTAGCAGTCCTGTAGTGTGTTTACTTGTGTGTGATACAAGCAGTCCTGTAGTATGTTTATTTGTGTGTGATATCATGTGCGATACTAGCAGTTCTGTAGTGTGTTTACTTATGTGTGATATCTTGTGCGATACTAGCAGTCCTGTAGTGTGTTTACTTGTGTGTGACATCATGTGTGATACTAGCAGTCCTGTAGTGTGTTTACTTGTGTGTGATATCATGTGCGATACTAGCAGTCCTGTAGTGTGTTTACTTGTGTGTGATATCATGTGCGATACTAGCAGTCCTGTAGCGTGTTTACTTGTGTGTGATATCATGTGCGATACTAGCAGTCCTGTAGTGTGTTTACTTGTGTGTGATATCATGTGCGATACTAGCAGTCCTGTAGTGTGTTTACTTGTGTGTGATATCATGTGTGATACAAGCAGCCCTTTAGTGTGTTTACTTGTGTGCGATACAAGCAGTCCTGTAGTGTGTTTACTTGTGTGTGATATCATGTGCGATACTAGCAGTCCTGTAGTGTGTTTACTTGTGTGTGATATCATGTGCGATACAAGCAGTCCTGCAGCGTGTTTACTTGTGTGTGATATCATGTGTGATACAAACAGTCCTGTAGTGTGTTTACTTGTGTGTGATATCATGTGTGATACAAGCAGCCCTTTAGTGTGTTTACTTGTGTGTGATATTGTGTGCTATACAAGCAGTCCTGTAGTGTGTTTACTTGTGTGTGATATCATGTGCGATACAAGCAGCCCTTTAGTGTGTTTACTTGTGTGCGATGCAAGCAGTCCTGTAGTGTGTTTACTTGTGTGTGATATCACGTGCGATACTAGCAGTCCTGTAGTGTGTTTACTTGTGTATGATATCATGTGCGATACTAGCAGTCCTGTAGTGTGTTTACTTGTGTGTGATATCATGTGTGATACAAACAGTCCTGTAGTGTGTTTACTTGTGTGTGATATCATGTGTGATACAAGCAGCCCTTTAGTGTGTTTACTTGTGTGTGATATTGTGTGCGATACAAGCAGTCCTGTAGTGTGTTTACTTGTGTGTGATATCATGTGCGATACAAGCAGCCCTTTAGTGTGTTTACTTGTGTGCGATGCAAGCAGTCCTGTAGTGTGTTTACTTGTGTGTGATATCACGTGCGATACTAGCAGTCCTGTAGTGTGTTTACTTGTGTGTGATATCACGTGCGATACTAGCAGTCCTGTAGTGTGTTTACTTGTGTGTGATATCATGTGCGATACTAGCAGTCCTGTAGTGTGTTTACTTGTGTGTGATATCATGTGCGATACTAGCAGTCCTGCAGCGTGTTTACTTGTGTGTGATATCATGTGCGATCCAAACAGTCCTGTAGTGTGTTTACTTGTGTGTGATATCATGTGCGATACAAGCAGTCCTGCAGCGTGTTTACTTGTTTGATATAATGTGCGATACAAGCAGTCCTGCAGTGTGCTTACTTGTGTGTGATATCATGTGCGATACTAGCAGTCCTGTAGCGTGTTTACTTGTGTGTGATATCATGTGCAATACTAGCAGTCCTGTAGTGTGTTTACTTGTGTGTGATATCATGTGCGGTACTAGCAGTCCTGTAGCGTGTTTACTTGTGAGTGATATCATGTGCGATACTAGCAGTCCTGTAGTGTGTTTACTTGTGTGTGATATCATGTGCGATACTAGCAGTCCTGTAGCATGTTTACTTGTGAGTGATATCATGTGTGATACTAGCAGTCCTGTAGTGTGTTTACTTGTGAGTGATATCATGTGCGATACTAGCAGTCCTGTAGCGTGTTTACTTGTGAGTTATATCATGTGCGATACTAGCAGTCCTGCAGTGTGTTTACTTGCTTGATATAATGTGCGATACAAGCAGTCCTGCAGTGTGTTTACTTGTGTGTGATATCATGTGCGATGCTAGCAGTCTTGCAGTGTGTTTACTTGTTTGATATAATGTGCGATACAAGCAGTCCTGCAGTGTGCTTACTTGTGTGTGATATCATGTGCGATACTAGCAGTCCTGCAGTGTGTTTACTTGTGTGTGATATCCTGTGCGATACAGGCAGTCCTGTAGTGTGTTTACTTGTGTGTGATATCATGTGCGATACTAGCAGTCCTGCAGTGTGTTTACTTGTGTGTGATATCCTGTGTGATACTAGCAGTCCTGCAGTGTGTTTACTTGTGTGTGATATCATGTGCGATACAAGCAGTCCTGTAGTGTGTTTACTTGTGTGTGATATCATGTGCGATACTAGCAGTCCTGCAGTGTGTTTACTTGTTTAATATAATGTGCGATACAAGCAGTCCTGCAGTGTGCTTACTTGTGTGTGATATCATGTGCGATACTAGCAGTCCTGCAGTGTGTTTACTTGTTTGATATAATGTGCGATACAAGCAGTCCTGCAGTGTGCTTACTTGTGTGTGATATCATGTGCGATACTGGCAGTCCTGTAGCGTGTTTACTTGTGAGTGATATCATGTGCGATACTAGCAGTCCTGTAGTGTGTGATATCATGTGCGATACTAGCAGTCCTGCAGTGTGTTTACTTGTTTAATATAATGTGCGATACAAGCAGTCCTGCAGTGTGCTTACTTGTGTGTGATATCATGTGCGATACTAGCAGTCCTGCAGTGTGTTTACTTGTTTGATATAATGTGCGATACAAGCAGTCCTGCAGTGTGCTTACTTGTGTGTGATATCATGTGCGATACTGGCAGTCCTGTAGTGTGTTTACTTGTGTGTGATATCACGTGCGATACTAGCAGTCCTGTAGTGTGTTTACTTGTGTGTGATATCATGTGCGATACTAGCAGTCCTGTAGTGTGTTTACTTGTGTGTGATATCATGTGTGATACAAACAGTCCTGTAGTGTGTTTACTTGTGTGTGATATCATGTGTGATACAAGCAGCCCTTTAGTGTGTTTACTTGTGTGTGATATTGTGTGCGATACAAGCAGTCCTGTAGTGTGTTTACTTGTGTGTGATATCATGTGCGATACAAGCAGCCCTTTAGTGTGTTTACTTGTGTGCGATGCAAGCAGTCCTGTAGTGTGTTTACTTGTGTGTGATATCACGTGCGATACTAGCAGTCCTGTAGTGTGTTTACTTGTGTGTGATATCACGTGCGATACTAGCAGTCCTGTAGTGTGTTTACTTGTGTGTGATATCATGTGCGATACTAGCAGTCCTGTAGTGTGTTTACTTGTGTGTGATATCATGTGCGATACTAGCAGTCCTGCAGCGTGTTTACTTGTGTGTGATATCATGTGCGATCCAAACAGTCCTGTAGTGTGTTTACTTGTGTGTGATATCATGTGCGATACAAGCAGTCCTGCAGCGTGTTTACTTGTTTGATATAATGTGCGATACAAGCAGTCCTGCAGTGTGCTTACTTGTGTGTGATATCATGTGCGATACTAGCAGTCCTGTAGCGTGTTTACTTGTGTGTGATATCATGTGCAATACTAGCAGTCCTGTAGTGTGTTTACTTGTGTGTGATATCATGTGCGGTACTAGCAGTCCTGTAGCGTGTTTACTTGTGAGTGATATCATGTGCGATACTAGCAGTCCTGTAGTGTGTTTACTTGTGTGTGATATCATGTGCGATACTAGCAGTCCTGTAGCATGTTTACTTGTGAGTGATATCATGTGCGATACTAGCAGTCCTGTAGTGTGTTTACTTGTGAGTGATATCATGTGCGATACTAGCAGTCCTGTAGCGTGTTTACTTGTGAGTTATATCATGTGCGATACTAGCAGTCCTGCAGTGTGTTTACTTGCTTGATATAATGTGCGATACAAGCAGTCCTGCAGTGTGTTTACTTGTGTGTGATATCATGTGCGATGCTAGCAGTCTTGCAGTGTGTTTACTTGTTTGATATAATGTGCGATACAAGCAGTCCTGCAGTGTGCTTACTTGTGTGTGATATCATGTGCGATACTAGCAGTCCTGCAGTGTGTTTACTTGTGTGTGATATCCTGTGCGATACAGGCAGTCCTGTAGTGTGTTTACTTGTGTGTGATATCATGTGCGATACTAGCAGTCCTGCAGTGTGTTTACTTGTGTGTGATATCCTGTGTGATACTAGCAGTCCTGCAGTGTGTTTACTTGTGTGTGATATCATGTGCGATACAAGCAGTCCTGTAGTGTGTTTACTTGTGTGTGATATCATGTGCGATACTAGCAGTCCTGCAGTGTGTTTACTTGTTTAATATAATGTGCGATACAAGCAGTCCTGCAGTGTGTTTACTTGTGTGTGATATCATGTGCGATGCTAGCAGTCTTGCAGTGTGTTTACTTGTTTGATATAATGTGCGATACAAGCAGTCCTGCAGTGTGCTTACTTGTGTGTGATATCATGTGCGATACTAGCAGTCCTGCAGTGTGTTTACTTGTGTGTGATATCCTGTGCGATACAGGCAGTCCTGTAGTGTGTTTACTTGTGTGTGATATCATGTGCGATACTAGCAGTCCTGCAGTGTGTTTACTTGTGTGTGATATCCTGTGTGATACTAGCAGTCCTGCAGTGTGTTTACTTGTGTGTGATATCATGTGCGATACAAGCAGTCCTGTAGTGTGTTTACTTGTGTGTGATATCATGTGCGATACTAGCAGTCCTGCAGTGTGTTTACTTGTTTAATATAATGTGCGATACAAGCAGTCCTGCAGTGTGCTTACTTGTGTGTGATATCATGTGCGATACTAGCAGTCCTGCAGTGTGTTTACTTGTTTGATATAATGTGCGATACAAGCAGTCCTGCAGTGTGCTTACTTGTGTGTGATATCATGTGCGATACTGGCAGTCCTGTAGCGTGTTTACTTGTGAGTGATATCATGTGCGATACTAGCAGTCCTGTAGTGTGTGATATCATGTGCGATACTAGCAGTCCTGCAGTGTGTTTACTTGTTTAATATAATGTGCGATACAAGCAGTCCTGCAGTGTGCTTACTTGTGTGTGATATCATGTGCGATACTAGCAGTCCTGCAGTGTGTTTACTTGTTTGATATAATGTGCGATACAAGCAGTCCTGCAGTGTGCTTACTTGTGTGTGATATCATGTGCGATACTGGCAGTCCTGTAGTGTGTTTACTTGTGTGTGATATCACGTGCGATACTAGCAGTCCTGTAGTGTGTTTACTTGTGTGTGATATCATGTGCGATACTAGCAGTCCTGTAGTGTGTTTACTTGTGTGTGATATCATGTGTGATACAAACAGTCCTGTAGTGTGTTTACTTGTGTGTGATATCATGTGTGATACAAGCAGCCCTTTAGTGTGTTTACTTGTGTGTGATATTGTGTGCGATACAAGCAGTCCTGTAGTGTGTTTACTTGTGTGTGATATCATGTGCGATACAAGCAGCCCTTTAGTGTGTTTACTTGTGTGCGATGCAAGCAGTCCTGTAGTGTGTTTACTTGTGTGTGATATCACGTGCGATACTAGCAGTCCTGTAGTGTGTTTACTTGTGTGTGATATCACGTGCGATACTAGCAGTCCTGTAGTGTGTTTACTTGTGTGTGATATCATGTGCGATACTAGCAGTCCTGTAGTGTGTTTACTTGTGTGTGATATCATGTGCGATACTAGCAGTCCTGCAGCGTGTTTACTTGTGTGTGATATCATGTGCGATCCAAACAGTCCTGTAGTGTGTTTACTTGTGTGTGATATCATGTGCGATACAAGCAGTCCTGCAGCGTGTTTACTTGTTTGATATAATGTGCGATACAAGCAGTCCTGCAGTGTGCTTACTTGTGTGTGATATCATGTGCGATACTAGCAGTCCTGTAGCGTGTTTACTTGTGTGTGATATCATGTGCAATACTAGCAGTCCTGTAGTGTGTTTACTTGTGTGTGATATCATGTGCGGTACTAGCAGTCCTGTAGCGTGTTTACTTGTGAGTGATATCATGTGCGATACTAGCAGTCCTGTAGCATGTTTACTTGTGAGTGATATCATGTGCGATACTAGCAGTCCTGTAGTGTGTTTACTTGTGAGTGATATCATGTGCGATACTAGCAGTCCTGTAGCGTGTTTACTTGTGAGTTATATCATGTGCGATACTAGCAGTCCTGCAGTGTGTTTACTTGCTTGATATAATGTGCGATACAAGCAGTCCTGCAGTGTGTTTACTTGTGTGTGATATCATGTGCGATGCTAGCAGTCTTGCAGTGTGTTTACTTGTTTGATATAATGTGCGATACAAGCAGTCCTGCAGTGTGCTTACTTGTGTGTGATATCATGTGCGATACTAGCAGTCCTGCAGTGTGTTTACTTGTGTGTGATATCCTGTGCGATACAGGCAGTCCTGTAGTGTGTTTACTTGTGTGTGATATCATGTGCGATACTAGCAGTCCTGCAGTGTGTTTACTTGTGTGTGATATCCTGTGTGATACTAGCAGTCCTGCAGTGTGTTTACTTGTGTGTGATATCATGTGCGATACAAGCAGTCCTGTAGTGTGTTTACTTGTGTGTGATATCATGTGCGATACTAGCAGTCCTGCAGTGTGTTTACTTGTTTAATATAATGTGCGATACAAGCAGTCCTGCAGTGTGCTTACTTGTGTGTGATATCATGTGCGATACTAGCAGTCCTGCAGTGTGTTTACTTGTTTGATATAATGTGCGATACAAGCAGTCCTGCAGTGTGCTTACTTGTGTGTGATATCATGTGCGATACTGGCAGTCCTGTAGCGTGTTTACTTGTGAGTGATATCATGTGCGATACTAGCAGTCCTGTAGTGTGTGATATCATGTGCGATACTAGCAGTCCTGTAGTGTGCATACTTGTGTGTGATATCATGTGCGATACAAGCATTCCTGCAGCGTGTTTACTTGTGTGTGATATCATGTGTGATACAAACAGTCCTGTAGTGTGTTTACTTGTGTGTGATATCATGTGTGATACAAGCAGCCCTTTAGTGTGTTTACTTGTGTGTGATATTGTGTGCGATACAAGCAGTCCTGTAGTGTGTTTACTTGTGTGCGATATCATGTGCAATACAAACAGTCCTGCAGTGTGTTTACTTGTGCGTGTGATATCATGTGCGATACAAGCAGTCCTGTAGTGTGTTTACTTGTGTGTGATATCATGTGTGATACAAGCAGCCCTTTAGTGTGTTTACTTGTGTGGGATACAAGCAGTCCTGTAGTGTGTTTACTTGTGTGTGATATCATGTGCGATACTAGCAGTCCTGCAGTGTGCTTACTTGTGTGTGATATCATGTGCGATGCAAGCAGTCCTGCAGCGTGTTTACTTGTGTGTGATATCATGTGCGATACTAGCAGTCCTGTAGTGTGTTTACTTGTGTTTGATATCATGTGCAATACAAGCAGTCCTGTAGTGTGTTTACTTGTGTGTGATATCATGTGCGATACTGGCAGTCCTGTAGCGTGTTTTCTTGTGTGTGATATCATGTGTGATACAAACAGTCCTGTAGTGTGTTTACTTGTGTGTGATATCATGTGCGATACTAGCAGTCCTGCAGTGTGTTTACTTGTTTGATATAATGTGCGATACAAGCAGTCCTGCAGCGTGTTTACTTGTGTGTGATATCATGTGCAATACTAGCAGTCCTGTGGTGTGTTTACTTGTGTGTGTGATATCATGTGCGATACTAGCAGTCCAGTAGTGTGTTTACTTGTGTGTGATATCATGTGCGATACAAAAAGTCTTGTAGTGTTTACTTGTGTTTGATATCATGTGTGATACTAGCAGTCCTGTAGTGTGTTTACTTATGTGTGATATCATGTGCGATACTAGCAGTCCTGTAGTGTGTTTACTTGTGCGTGTGATATCATGTGCGATACAAGCAGTCCTGTAGTGTGTTTACTTGTTTGATATAATGTGCGATACAAGCAGTCCTGCAGTGTGCTTACTTGTGTGTGATATCATGTGCGATACTGGCAGTCCTGTAGCGTGTTTACTTGTGAGTGATATCATGTGCGATACTAGCAGTCCTGCAGTGTGTTTACTTGTGTGTGATATCCTGTGTGATACTAGCAGTCCTGCAGTGTGTTTACTTGTGTGTGATATCATGTGCGATACAAGCAGTCCTGTAGTGTGTTTACTTGTGTGTGATATCATGTGCGATACTAGCAGTCCTGCAGTGTGTTTACTTGTTTAATATAATGTGCGATACAAGCAGTCCTGCAGTGTGCTTACTTGTGTGTGATATCATGTGCGATACTAGCAGTCCTGCAGTGTGTTTACTTGTTTGATATAATGTGCGATACAAGCAGTCCTGCAGTGTGCTTACTTGTGTGTGATATCATGTGCGATACTGGCAGTCCTGTAGCGTGTTTACTTGTGAGTGATATCATGTGCGATACTAGCAGTCCTGTAGTGTGTGATATCATGTGCGATACTAGCAGTCCTGTAGTGTGCATACTTGTGTGTGATATCATGTGCGATACAAGCATTCCTGCAGCGTGTTTACTTGTGTGTGATATCATGTGTGATACAAACAGTCCTGTAGTGTGTTTACTTGTGTGTGATATCATGTGTGATACAAGCAGCCCTTTAGTGTGTTTACTTGTGTGTGATATTGTGTGCGATACAAGCAGTCCTGTAGTGTGTTTACTTGTGTGCGATATCATGTGCAATACAAACAGTCCTGCAGTGTGTTTACTTGTGCGTGTGATATCATGTGCGATACAAGCAGTCCTGTAGTGTGTTTACTTGTGTGTGATATCATGTGTGATACAAGCAGCCCTTTAGTGTGTTTACTTGTGTGGGATATCATGTGCGATACTAGCAGTCCTGCAGTGTGCTTACTTGTGTGTGATATCATGTGCGATGCAAGCAGTCCTGCAGCGTGTTTACTTGTGTGTGATATCATGTGCGATACTAGCAGTCCTGTAGTGTGTTTACTTGTGTTTGATATCATGTGCGATACAAGCAGTCCTGTAGTGTGTTTACTTGTGTGTGATATCATGTGCGATACTGGCAGTCCTGTAGCGTGTTTTCTTGTGTGTGATATCATGTGTGATACAAACAGTCCTGTAGTGTGTTTTTTTGTGTGTGATATCATGTGCGATACTAGCAGTCCTGCAGTGTGTTTACTTGTTTGATATAATGTGCGATACAAGCAGTCCTGCAGCGTGTTTACTTGTGTGTGATATCATGTGCAATACTAGCAGTCCTGTGGTGTGTTTACTTGTGTGTGTGATATCATGTGCGATACTAGCAGTCCAGTAGTGTGTTTACTTGTGTGTGATATCATGTGCGATACAAAAAGTCTTGTAGTGTTTACTTGTGTTTGATATCATGTGTGATACTAGCAGTCCTGTAGTGTGTTTACTTATGTGTGATATCATGTGCGATACTAGCAGTCCTGTAGTGTGTTTACTTGTGCGTGTGATATCATGTGCGATACAAGCAGTCCTGTAGTGTGTTTACTTGTTTGATATAATGTGCGATACAAGCAGTCCTGCAGTGTGCTTACTTGTGTGTGATATCATGTGCGATACTGGCAGTCCTGTAGCGTGTTTACTTGTGAGTGATATCATGTGCGATACTAGCAGTCCTGTAGCGTGTTTACTTGTGAGTTATATCATGTGCGATACTAGCAGTCCTGCAGTGTGTTTACTTGCTTGATATAATGTGCGATACAAGCAGTCCTGCAGTGTGTTTACTTGTGTGTGATATCATGTGCGATGCTAGCAGTCTTGCAGTGTGTTTACTTGTTTGACATAATGTGCGATACAAGCAGTCCTGCAGTGTGCTTACTTGTGTGTGATATCATGTGCGATACTAGCAGTCCTGCAGTGTGTTTACTTGTGTGTGATATCCTGTGCGATACAAGCAGTCCTGTAGTGTGTTTACTTGTGTGTGATATCATGTGCGATACTAGCAGTCCTGCAGTGTGTTTACTTGTGTGTGATATCCTGTGTGATACTAGCAGTCCTGCAGTGTGTTTACTTGTGTGTGATATCATGTGCGATACTGGCAGTCCTGTAGCGTGTTTTCTTGTGTGTGATATCATGTGTGATACAAACAGTCCTGTAGTGTGTTTTTTGTGTGTGATATCATGTGCGATACTAGCAGTCCTGCAGTGTGTTTACTTGTTTGATATAATGTGCGATACAAGCAGTCCTGCAGCGTGTTTACTTGTGTGTGATATCATGTGCAATACTAGCAGTCCTGTGGTGTGTTTACTTGTGTGTGTGATATCATGTGCGATACTAGCAGTCCAGTAGTGTGTTTACTTGTGTGTGATATCATGTGCGATACAAAAAGTCTTGTAGTGTTTACTTGTGTTTGATATCATGTGTGATACTAGCAGTCCTGTAGTGTGTTTACTTATGTGTGATATCATGTGCGATACTAGCAGTCCTGTAGTGTGTTTACTTGTGCGTGTGATATCATGTGCGATACAAGCAGTCCTGTAGTGTGTTTACTTGTTTGATATAATGTGCGATACAAGCAGTCCTGCAGTGTGCTTACTTGTGTGTGATATCATGTGCGATACTGGCAGTCCTGTAGCGTGTTTACTTGTGAGTGATATCATGTGCGATACTAGCAGTCCTGTAGCGTGTTTACTTGTGAGTTATATCATGTGCGATACTAGCAGTCCTGCAGTGTGTTTACTTGCTTGATATAATGTGCGATACAAGCAGTCCTGCAGTGTGTTTACTTGTGTGTGATATCATGTGCGATGCTAGCAGTCTTGCAGTGTGTTTACTTGTTTGACATAATGTGCGATACAAGCAGTCCTGCAGTGTGCTTACTTGTGTGTGATATCATGTGCGATACTAGCAGTCCTGCAGTGTGTTTACTTGTGTGTGATATCCTGTGCGATACAAGCAGTCCTGTAGTGTGTTTACTTGTGTGTGATATCATGTGCGATACTAGCAGTCCTGCAGTGTGTTTACTTGTGTGTGATATCCTGTGTGATACTAGCAGTCCTGCAGTGTGTTTACTTGTGTGTGATATCATGTGCGTTACAAGCAGTCCTGTAGTGTGTTTACTTGTGTGTGATATCATGTGCGATACTAGCAGTCCTGCAGTGTGTTTACTTGTTTAATATAATGTGCGATACAAGCAGTCCTGCAGTGTGCTTACTTGTGTGTGATATCATGTGCGATACTAGCAGTGCTGCAGTGTGTTTACTTGTTTGATATAATGTGCGATACAAGCAGTCCTGCAGTGTGCTTACTTGTGTGTGATATCATGTGCGATACTGGCAGTCCTGTAGCGTGTTTACTTGTGAGTGATATCATGTGCGATACTAGCAGTCCTGTAGTGTGTGATATCATGTGCGATACTAGCAGTCCTGTAGTGTGCATACTTGTGTGTGATATCATGTGCGATACAAGCATTCCTGCAGCGTGTTTACTTGTGTGTGATATCATGTGTGATACAAACAGTCCTGTAGTGTGTTTACTTGTGTGTGATATCATGTGTGATACAAGCAGCCCTTTAGTGTGTTTACTTGTGTGTGATATTGTGTGCGATACAAGCAGTCCTGTAGTGTGTTTACTTGTGTGCGATATCATGTGCAATACAAACAGTCCTGCAGTGTGTTTACTTGTGCGTGTGATATCATGTGCGATACAAGCAGTCCTGTAGTGTGTTTACTTGTGTGTGATATCATGTGTGATACAAGCAGCCCTTTAGTGTGTTTACTTGTGTGGGATACAAGCAGTCCTGTAGTGTGTTTACTTGTGTGTGATATCATGTGCGATACTAGCAGTCCTGCAGTGTGCTTACTTGTGTGTGATATCATGTGCGATGCAAGCAGTCCTGCAGCGTGTTTACTTGTGTGTGATATCATGTGCGATACTAGCAGTCCTGTAGTGTGTTTACTTGTGTGTGATATCATGTGCAATACTAGCAGTCCTGTAGTGTGTTTACTTGTGTGTGATATCATGTGCGATGCTAGCAGTCCTGTAGTGTGTTTACTTGCGTGTGTGATATCATGTGCGATACTAGCAGTCCTGCAGCGTGTTTACTTGTGTGTGATATCATGTGCGATACTAGCAGTCCTGTAGTGTGTTTACTTGTGTGTGATATCATGTGCGATACTAGCAGTCCTGTAGTGTGTTTACTTGTGTGCGATACAAACAGTCCTGTAGTGTGTTTACTTGTGTGTGATATCATGTGTGATACAAAGAGTCCTGCAGTGTGTTTACTTGTGTGTGATATCATGTGCGATACTAGCAGTCCTGCAGTGTGTTTTCTTGTTTGATATAATGTGCGATACAAGCAGTCCTGCAATGTGCTTACTTGTGTGTGATATCATGTGCGATACAAGCAGTCCTGCAGCGTGTTTACTTGTGTGTGATATCATGTGTGATACAAACAGTCCTGTAGTGTGTTTACTTGTGTGTGATATCGTGTGCGATACAAGCAGTCCTGTAGTGTGTTTACTTGTGTGTGATATCATGTGTGATACAAAGAGTCCTGTAGTGTGTTTACTTGTGTGTGATATCGTGTGCGATACAAGCAGTCCTGTAGTGTGTTTACTTGTGTGTGATATCATGTGTGATACAAAGAGTCCTGTAGTGTGTTTACTTGTGTGTGATATCATGTGTGATACAAGCAGTCCTGCAGCGTGTTTACTTGTGTGTGATATCATGTGTGATACAAAGAGTCCTGTAGTGTGTTTACTTGTGTGTGATATCATGTGCGATACAAGCAGCCCTCTAGAGTGTTTACTTGTGTGTGACATCGTGTGCGATACAAGCATCCCTGTAGTGTGTTTACTTGTGTTTGATATTATGTGCGATACTAGCAGTCCTGTAGTGTGTTTACTTGTGTGTGATATCATGTGCAATATGTGTTCAATAGCTGTGTGAGGAGGTTTTTTTCTGAGGTTTCCAGTTTACTGTGGCGCCCTCTGCTGGAGTGAGATGAGTAAAAACAGATAATGACACTTTTTTTTAAACAAAAACAACACAGTTTCTTATCACAATACTAACATTTAATTTGTCTAATCTCGTTTTCTAAGGGAATTTGATGACCTGAAGGTGTTGAAATGAAATGTGCAGTTTAGAGGAGATTATTAAACGACAAAATCAATATTTCTTGTAGCAATAAAGCAATGAAAGCAAATAGGAAAAGCTGATAAACAGAGCACTGGGCCTGCATGCTTTATGGGTGATTCACCAGCAGAGGGAGCTGTTGCACCACTTCTAGTCCTGTTGGACTTAATGCACACACATTGCACATATCAATCTGTTATAGCTGTTATATCATAGGATCGACATGCACAATTCGGATCGATGGGTGGGAACCAAAAAAAAAACAAAAACGGGGTAGAAGGTGAATGTTGCAAAATGCTCAAACAGAACTTTACCCGAGCCCTCGTCCTTGGAAGTGAACCACACGGCGCGTGTTTGTTGAGCAACATTTCCTGGAGATCCTCCTGAACCCAAAACAAAACAAATAGACAAATCTTTGTTTCAATAACAGACAGATATCTCTGTGGGCTTCCAGCAGGTTACGCAACCACCGTGCAGGAAATATGAACATACACTCATATATATATATATATATATATATATATATATATATATATATATACATATACATATATGCACATATACATATATAGTGTCACAAAATGTATATAAAATATATATATATAATTTTAAAATCAATTAATAAAAAAATACTCAATATTAATTTAATTAAAAAATAAATATATTATAATATAATTCATTTTTTTTATGAATTTTCAAATAAAATTTTATAGCTGGAGAGAGAGCACTTAAGGAGTGGATCTGTGCCTGTATATACATGCATATATACATACATATATACATAAATACACATTGTTGTTTTTATTAATTGATTTTATAATTATATATATATATATATATATATATATATATATATATATATATATATATATATATATATATATATATATATGTATATATATATGTATATATATTTTTATATACATTTTGCGACACTATATATGTATATGTGTATATGTATATATATTTATATATATGTATGTATATATATGTATTTATGTATATTTGTATGTATATACAGGCACAGATCCATTCCTTAAGTAATCTGTCTCCAGCTATAAAATTTTATTTGAAAATTCATAAAAAAATGAATGATATTATAATATATTTATTTTTTTATTAAATTAATATTGAGTATTTTTTTATTAATTGATTTTAAAATTATATATATTTTTTATATACATTTTGCGACACTATATATGTATATGTGCATTTATGTATATGTGTATATATATATATATATATATATATATATATATATATATATATATATATATATATATATATAAATATATATGTATATATATATATATATATATATATATATATATATATATATATATATATATATATATATATATATATATATATATATGCATATATATATATACACACAAGTCACCACCGCAGGCCCATGTGTATACATGTATATGTATATGTATATATACATGTGTACCATATACATGTATATGTATATATATATATATATATGTATATCTCTATATATATATATATATATATATATATATATATATATATATATATATATATATATATATATACATATATATATATGTATATATATATATATATATATATATATATATATATATATATATATATATATATATACATATGTATATATGTACACATATACAGTATATGTATAGACCAAGGCTATTCAACTACAGAATGAAGAGGGCCGCAGTTTCAAGAGCCCAAGGTCCCAGGGGCCGGACGTCAAAATGCGGATGTTTTTTTAGAAAGTGCCTCCGTCGGGTTATGTACCTTTGAGACTGTGTTTACTTATTTACAAAGTCAACACATCAGCTTTCATACTGCACTGTCGATAAATGCATCCGTCCGCCCCCGCTACTCGTTTCCAGCGTGCGCAGCCAGACGGATAGTTAACAGCATCATTGTAACACACACGCTTTGCTGTTGCCCCCTGTGGGGTGGCGGCAGTACTGCATTCATGAGCAACCCTGTTTTGAATAGTTTCATCAAGCCTAGACTATATATGTGTGTGTATATATATTGTTACTTTACATGCTTTTGGCCTCCGAACAGTTTTTTTTAGCCCAATGTGGCCCTTAAGTAAAAAGTTAGTATGGTAATAGTGCATTTTGTATAATGATATTATCATACACAGGCACCATTAGTTAGAGTATATATTCCAAATTGACAAGTGTACATAATCAACAAAAACAAGTGAACTATTTTTGCATTGCATGATTAATTCATGCAGGGGATTTTGTGTTGTGTATTTTGATGTCAGTGACGATCCACAGGCGTAATGGACGTGTGACAAACTGCGTAAGTAAATATGTTTAGCTCATTAATTTGTCTTGTCTCATCATGCTGTCTGTGCGTCTTGGTTTTGGCATGACGAATCAAACCTGTCAGCAGAAATCGGCTGGGTGCCCTGCAGGCACAGATCCACTCCTTAAGTGCTCGCTCTTTCTGCGGCTATAAAATGTAATTTGAAAATTCATTAAAAAAATGAATGATACTATAATATATTTATTAAATTAATATTGAGTATTTTTTTATTAATTGATTTTATAATTTTATATATATATACATATTTTTTTTAATATAAATTTTGCGACACTATATATGTATATGTGTATATATATATATATATATATATATATATATATATATATATACATATATATATATATATGTATGTATATATATATATATATATATATATATATGTATTTATGTATATATGTATGTATATACAGGCACAGATCCATTCCTTAAGTAATCTCTCTCCAGCTATAAACTTTTATTTGAAAATTCATAAAAAAATGAATGATATTATAATATATTTATTTTTTAATTAAATTAATATTGAGTATTTTTTTATTAATTGATTTTAAAATTATATATATTTTTTATATACATTTTGCGACACTATGTATGTATATGTGTGTGTATATGTATATATATATATATATATATATATATATATATGTATTTATGTATATATGTATGTATATATGTATGTATATACAGGCACAGATCCACCCCTTAAGTGCTCTCTCTCCAGCTATAAAATGTTATTTGAAAATTCATAAAAAAATGAATTATATTATAATATACTTATTTTTTAATTAAATTAATATTGAGTATTTTTTTATTAATTGATTTAAAAATTATATATATATTTTTTATATACATTTTGCGACACTATATATGTATATGTGCATATATGTATATGTGTGTGTATATATATATATATATATATATATATATATATATATATATATATATATATATATATGTATATATGTATGTATATATGTATGTATATACAGGCACAGATCCACTCCTTAAGTGCTCTCTCTCCAGCTATAAAATTTTATTTGAAAATTCATAAAAAAATGAATATTATAATATATTTATTTTTTAATTAAATTAATATTGAGTATTTTTTTATTAATTGATTTTAAAATTATATATATATATATTTTATATACATTTTGCGACACTATATATGTATATGTGCATATATGTATATGTATATATATATATATATATATATATATATATATATATATATATATATATATATATATATATATATATATGTATTTATGTATATATGTATGTATATATGTATGTATATACAGGCACAAATCCATTCCTTAAGTAATCTCTCTCCAGCTATAACATTTTATTTGAAAATTCATAAAAAAAATGAATGATATTATAATATATTTATTTTTTAATTAAATTAATATTGAGTATTTTTTTATTAATTGATTTTAAAATTATATATATATTTTTTATATACATTTTGCGACACTATATATGTATATGTGCATATATGTATATGTGTGTGTATATATATATATATATATATATATATATATATATATAGGTATGTATATGTATATGTATATATATATGTATTTATGTATATATGTATATATGTATGTATATACAGGCACAGATCCACCCCTTAAGTGCTCTCTCTCCAGCTATAAAATGTTATTTGAAAATTCATAAAAAAATGAATTATATTATAATATACTTATTTTTTAATTAAATTAATATTGAGTATTTTTTTATTAATTGATTTTAAAATTATATATATATATATATTTTTTTAATTTTGCGACACTATGCATGTATATGTGTATGTATATATAGTATGTATATATAATGTATGTATGTATGTATATATATAAATATATATATATATATATATAAATATATATATATGTCTATATGTATATATTAGTGTGTTATATGATAAGCTAAGCATAGGTAAGCAGGCCATCTCTATTAAAATGATAAAATACTGAGTATGATATGCTGTAAAATTAGTATGAGTATGATTTTTCTCTGGCTATGCATAAGACTCGAAAGGAGTGGGTTCTCTTCTCCTTCTTTTTTGTAATACCAATAATCAATTCAAATATTTTCTGCACTTATTTTAAAAAACAAACCTTATTAATAATTGTATAATTTAATTTGATTTTATTTGACATTCACTGTAATTATTGTTTGTTTCTTAAAAATGACGACGTTATAGGACAACATATTGATATTATTTGGTGAAACTATTGCAATAAAGTCATTTTAAAAATACAGTCAAAGTATGTTTTGATGTTTGTGTGTATATTTTAAATAAATGGCTTATTCTTTTTTTTTGCCGCACAAATATCTCACTGCATTCCGGAGAGAACTGGTTTCCGATTGCATCATCCAGGCGTGTTCATCTGATTTTTCAAATTAAGTTGTTTTAAGTTGTTCCCATGTTTTAAAGGACATTTATTTTGAGCCAAATTATGTCAGAACATAGAGTAATTTAGCGCACGGAAAGTACTGATTGTCAGTCTGGGCTCGGGCGTAAGTGTCCGTGCGTCATTGGTGGGAGTCTGTGTGGGAAAAGGAAAAGAAAAACGACCTATCATCGCAATTGTGTTTTGCTTTCATGTGGCGACAGAAAAGCAGGCTCAAATAAGCAACCTCACG
>NC_084577.2:26017586-26032586 GCF_033978685.3 Nerophis lumbriciformis | reverse complement strand
ATCAAACAGCTGGTGAGTAGCAAGAACAATACTTAGGGTATAAACATTTTGTAGAAAAACTGTGCTAGCCTAATGCTAACTTACGCCAGATTTGCCATAGATGGGCTACTGTTAGCATTAGCTATTTTACATGGCAATTTCAACACCTCCAAAATTCGTCGTGAACACTACAATCAAACAGCTGGTGAGTAGCAAGAACAATACTTAGGGTATACACATTTTGTAGAAAAACTGTGCTAGCCTAATGCTAACTTACGCCGGATTTGCCATGGACGGGCTACTGTTAGCATTAGCTATTTTACATGGCAATTTCAACACCTCCAAAATTCGTCGTGAACACTACAATCAAACAGCTGGTGAGTAGCAAGAACAATACTTAGGGTATAAACATTTTGTAGAAAAACTGTGCTAGCCTAATGCTAACTTACCAATTTTCCATAGACAGGCTACTGTTAGCATTAGCTATTTTACTTGGCAATTTCAACACCTCCAAAATTCGTCGTGAACACTACAATCAAACAGCTGGTGAGTAGCAAGAACAATACTTAGGGTATACACATTTTGTAGAAAAACTGTGCTAGCCTAATGCTAACTTACGCCAGATTTGCCATGGACGGGCTACTGTTAGCATTAGCTATTTTACATGGCAATTTCAACACCTCCAAAATTTGTTGTGAACACTACAATCAAACAGCTGGTGAGTAGCAAGAACAATACTTAGGGTATAAACATTTTGTAGAAAAACTGTGCTAGCCTATTGCTAACTAACCAATTTTCCATAGACAGGCTACTGTTAGCATTAGCTGTTTTACATGGCAATTTCAACACCTCCAAAATTTGTCGTGAACACTACAATCAAACAGCTGGTGAGTAGCAAGAACAATACTTAGGGTAAAAACATTTTGTAGAAAAACTGTGCTAGCCTAATGCCAACTTACGCCAGATTTGCCATCGACGGGCTACTGTTAGCATTAGCTATTTTACATGGCAATTTCAACACCTCCAAAATTCGTCATGTACACTACAATCAAACAGCTGGTGAGTAGCAAGAACAATACTTAGGGTATAAACATTTTGTAGAAAAACTGTGCTAGCCTAATGCTAACTTACGCCGGATTTGCCACGGACGGGCTACTGTTAGCATTAGCTATTTTACATGGCAATTTCAACACCTCCAAAATTCGTCGTGAACACTACAATCAAACAGCTGGTGAGTAGCAAGAACAATACTTAGGGTATAAACATTTTGTAGAAAAACTGTGCTAGCCTAATGCCAACTTACGCCAGATTTGCCATCAACGGGCTACTGTTAGCATTAGCTATTTTACATGGCAATTTCAACACCTCCAAAATTCGTCATGTACACTACAATCAAACAGCTGGTGAGTAGCAAGAACAATACTTAGGGTATAAACATTTTGTAGAAAAACTGTGCTAGCCTAATGCTAACTTACGCCGGATTTGCCATGGACGGGCTACTGTTAGCATTAGCTATTTTACATGGCAATTTCAACACCTCCAAAATTCGTCGTGAACACTACAATCAAACAGCTGGTGAGTAGCAAGAACAATACTTAGGGTATAAACATTTTGTAGAAAAACTGTGCTAGCCTGATGCTAACTTACGCTGGATTTGCCATGGACGGGCTACTGTTAGCATTAGCTATTTTACATGGCAATTTCAACACCTCCAAAATTCGTCGTGAACACTACAATCAAACAGCTGGTGAGTAGCAAGAACAATACTTAGGGTAAAAACATTTTGTAGAAAAACTGTGCTAGCCTAATGCCAACTTACGCCAGATTTGCCATCGACGGGCTACTGTTAGCATTAGCTATTTTACATGGCAATTTCAACACCTCCAAAATTCGTCATGTACACTACAATCAAACAGCTGGTGAGTAGCAAGAACAATACTTAGGGTATAAACATTTTGTAGAAAAACTGTGCTAGCCTAATGCTAACTTACGCCGGATTTGCCATGGACGGGCTACTGTTAGCATTAGCTATTTTACATGGCAATTTCAACACCTCCAAAATTCGTCGTGAACACTACAATCAAACAGCTGGTGAGTAGCAAGAACAGTACTTAGGGTATAAACATTTTGTAGTAAAACTGTGCTAGCCTGATGCTAACTTACGCTGGATTTGCCATGGACGGGCTACTGTTAGCATTAGCTATTTTACATGGCAATTTCAACACCTCCAAAATTCGTCGTGAACACTACAATCAAACAGCTGGTGAGTAGCAAGGACAATACTTAGGGTATAAACATTTTGTAGAAAAACTGTGCTAGCCTAATGCTAACTTACGCCGGATTTGCCATGGACGGGCTACTGTTAGCATGAGCTATTTTACATGGCAATTTCAACACCTCCAAAATTCGTCGTGAACACTACAATCAAACAGCTGGTGAGTAGCAAGAACAATACTTTGGGTATAAACATTTTGTAGAAAAACTGTGCTAGCCTAATGCTAACTTACCAATTTTCCAAAGACAGGCTACTGTTAGCATTAGCTGTTTTACATGGCAATTTCAACACCTCCAAAATTCGTCATGTACACTACAATCAAACAGCTGGTGAGTAGTAAGAACAATACTTAGGGTATAAACATTTTGTAGAAAAACTGTGCTAGCCTAATGCTAACTTACCAATTTTCCATAGACAGGCTAATGTTAGCATTAGCTGTTTTACATGGCAATTTCAACACCTCCAAAATTCGTCATGAACACTACAATCAAACAGCTGGTGAGTAGCAAGAACAATACTTAGGGTATAAACATTTTGTAGAAAAACTTTGCTAGCCTAATGCTAACTTACGCCAGATTTGCCATCGACGGGCTACTGTTAGCATTAGCTGTTTTACATGGCAATTTCAACACCTCCAAAATTCGTCGTGGACACTACAATCAAACAGCTGGTGAGTAGCAAGAACAATACTTAGGGTATAAACATTTTGTAGAAAAACTGTGCTAGCCTAATGCTAACTTACGCCGGATTTGCCATCGACGGGCTACTGTTAGCATTAGCTATTTTACATGGCAATTTCAACACCTCCAAAATTCGTCATGAACACTACAATCAAACAGCTGGTGAGTAGCAAGAACAATACTTAGGGTATAAACATTTTGTAGAAAAACTGTGCTAGCCTAATGCTAACTTACGCCGGATTTGCCACGGACGGGCTACTGTTAGCATTAGCTATTTTACATGGCAATTTCAACACCTCCAAAATTCGTCATGAACACTACAATCAAACAGCTGGTGAGTAGCAAGAACAATACTTAGGGTATAAACATTTTGTAGAAAAACTGTGCTAGCCTAATGCTAACTTACGCCGGATTTGCCACGGACGGGCTACTGTTAGCATTAGCTATTTTACATGGCAATTTCAACACCTCCAAAATTCGTCATGAACACTACAATCAAACAGCTGGTGAGTAGCAAGAACAATACTTAGGGTATAAACATTTTGTAGAAAAACTGTGCTAGCCTAATGCTAACTTACGCCGGATTTGCCACGGACGGGCTACTGTTAGCATTAGCTATTTTACATGGCAATTTCAACACCTCCAAAATTTGTCGTGAACACTACAATCAAACAGCTGGTGAGTAGCAAGAACAATACTTAGGGTATAAACATTTTGTAGAAAAACTTTGCTAGCCTAATGCTAACTTACGCCAGATTTGCCATCGACGGGCTACTGTTAGCATTAGCTATTTTACATGGCAATTTCAACACCTCCAAAATTCGTCGTGAACACTACAATCAAACAGCTGGTGAGTAGCAAGAACAATACTTAGGGTATAAACATTTTGTAGAAAAACTGTGCTAGCCTAATGCTAACTTACGCTGGAATTGCCATGGACGGGCTACTGTTAGCACTAGCTATTTTACATGGCAATTTCAACACCTCCAAAATTCGTCATGAACACTATAATCAAACAGCTGGTGAGTAGCAAGAACAATACTTAGGGTCTAAACATTTTGTAGAAAAACTGTGCTAGCCTAATGCTAACTTACGCCGGATTTGCTATGGACGGGCTACTGTTAGCATTAGCTATTTTACATGGCAATTTCAACACCTCCAAAATTCGTCATGAACACTACAATCAAACAGCTGGTGAGTAGCAAGAACAATACTTAGGGTATACACATTTTGTAGAAAAACTCTGCTAGCCTAATGCTAACTTACGCCAGATTTGCCACTGACGGGCCACTGTTAGCATTAGCTATTTGACATGGCAATTTCAACACCTCTAAAATTCGTCGTGAACACTACAATCAAACAGCTGGTGAGTAGCAAGAACAATACTTAGGGTATAAACATTTTGTAGAAAAACTGTGCTAGCCTAATGCTAACTTACGCCGGATTTGCCACGGACGGGCTACTGTTAGCATTAGCTATTTTACATGGCAATTTCAACACCTCCAAAATTCGTCATGAACACTACAATCAAACAGCTGGTGAGTAGCAAGAACAATACTTAGGGTATAAAAATTTTGTAGAAAAACTGTGCTAGCCTAATGCTAACTTACGCCGGATTTGCCATGGACGGGTTACTGTTAGCATTAGCTGTTTTACATGGCAATTTCAACACCTCCAAAATTCGTCGTGAACACTCCAATCAAACAGCTGGTGAGTAGCAAGAACAATACTTAGGGTATAAACATTTTGTAGAAAAACTGTACTATTCTAATGCTAACTTACGCCGGATTTGCCATGGACGGGCTACTGTTAGCATTAGCTATTTTACATGGCAATTTCAACACCTCCAAAATTCGTCGTGAACACTACAATCAAACAGCTGGTGAGTAGCAAGAACAGTACTTAGGGTATAAACATTTGGTAGAAAAACTGTGCTAGCCTAATGCTAACTTACGCCGGATTTGCCACGGACGGGCTACTGTTAGCATTAGCTATTTTACATGGCAATTTCAACACCTCCAAAATTTGTCGTGAACACTACAATCAAACAGCTGGTGAGTAGCAAGAACAATACTTAGGGTATAAACATTTTGTAGAAAAACTGTGCTAGCCTAATGCTTACTTACGCCGGATTTGCCATGGACGGGCTACTGTTAGCATTAGCTATTTTACATGGCAATTTCAACACCTCCAAAATTTGTCATGAACACTACAATCAAACAGCTGGTGAGTAGCAAGAACAATACTTAGGGTATAAACATTTTGTAGAAAAACTGTGCTAGCCTAATGCCAACTTACGCCTGATTTGCCATCGACGGGCTACTGTTAGCATCAGCTATTTTACATGGCAATTTCAACACCTCCAAAATTCGTCGTGAACACTACAATCAAACAGCTGGTGAGTAGCAAGAACAATACTTAGGGTATAAACATTTTGTACAAAAACTGTGCTAGCCTACTTACGCCGGATTTGCCATGGACGGGCTACTGTTAGCATTAGCTATTTTACATGGCAATTTCAACACCTCCAAAATTCGTCGTGAACACTACAATCAAACAGCTGGTGAGTAGCAAGAACAATACTTAGGGCAGTGGTTCTCAAATGGGGGTACTTGAAGGTATGCTAAGGGGCACGTGAGATTTTTTTAAAATATTCTAAAAATAGCAACAATTTAAAAATCCTTTATAAATATAAATAAAAACCTATCTTTTTTCCCCAAATAGTTAAAAAAAGACCACTACAAATGAGCAATATTTTGCACTGTTATACAATTTAAAAAAATCAGAAACTGATGACATAGTGCTGTATTTTACTTCTTTATCTCTTCTTTTTCAACCAAAAATGCTTTGCTCTGATTAGGGGGTACTTGAATTAAAAAAATGTTCACAGGAGGGTACATCACTGAAAAAAGGTTGAGAACCACTGACTTAGGGTATAAACATTTTGTAGAAAAACTGTGCTAGCCTAATGCTAACTTACGCCAGATTTGCCACCGACGGGCTACTGTTAGCATTAGCTATTTTACATGGCAATTTCAACACCTCCAAAATTCTGTAAATATTTATACTACATGCAGTATATCATGTATATAACACTGTGTTCAAGGTTTTTACAGGCAAGAGTACGAATCCGCATATTAACTGCCTCTTACTAGCAGTTTTTTCCCGCTCCTTAGAAGGCACCATTCTAAACAGTGTTTGCCTTTGTTACCAACATTATTCATCCTATTCTGTGGGGGTTAATAATAATGTTCACACTCATCTTGTATGTCAAATGCTCTGCAAACAATATTTTTATTAGCTGATCCAATCCTCAGCCTCCTCAGCGCCACTTCAGTTGGTGCAGTGCAAACATTCGGTGTAAAAAAAAAAAAAAGCACACTTAAAGATAAGGCTTCATTTCGCCGCTCGAGTCGATAGCATAGAAGGAGCGGCATAAAACCCCCCCTGATGTTTATCTGGCCTGTTGACAGATTGTTTGACCGCCAAGCCCAAACAACTTTCCCACGTCATCAGTTTCCTCTTTCTTGCGGTGGTTCGAGCCGACAAAAGCCACTTCCTCAAAGCGCACCTCTACGTGCATCACAACGTATGCACCCCCGCCACATGTAACGCTCCAATACGGCGTGTTGCAATCCCCAAATGTTTTTATTTCGCTTTTATCGTCACGTCTTGACCCGGGTGGTTTGTTTTAGTGCGACGTTCTGAAAATGACTGTTAAAAAAGGAATTCATTATAGTTACTCGTTACAAATAGTGTCGTTTTGTCTTCTAGCCGTCCATAGCGTTTCTACTAGTATGGATTCTTCATTCATCACTCTAAGCAAAATTTGCAAGTTTTACAATATAACTACAACAATTCTTACCAGTGACGTGCGGTGAGGTTGATGGCTGGTATCTTATTCATTATTTGATTACCATACCAGCATTCTTCCCTGCTTAGCACTCAGCATCAAGGCTTGGAATTGGGGGTTAAATCACCAAAAATGATTCCCGGGCGCGGTGCCGCTGCTGCCCACTGCTCCCCTCACCTCCCAGGAGGTGATCAAGGATGATGGGTCAAATGCAGAGAATAATCTCGCCACACCTAGTGTGTGTGTGACAATCATTGGTACTTTAACTTTAACTTTTAACTTGGTCAACAGCCATATAGGTCACACTGAGGGTGGCCGTATAAACAACTTTAACACTGCTACAAATATGCGCCACACTGTGAGCCCACACCAAACAAGAATGACAAACACATTTCGGGAGAACATCCGCACCGTAACACAACATAAAAACAACAGAACAAATACCCAGAACCAGAGGTGGGTAGTAACGCGCTACATTTACTCCGTTACATCTACTTGAGTAACTTTTGGGATAAATTGTACTTCTAAGAGTAGTTTTAATGCAACATACTTTTACTTTTACTTAAGTATATTTATAGAGAAGGGACGCTACTTTTACTCCGCTACTTTTATCTACATTCAGCTCGCTACTAATTTTTATCGATCTGTTAATGCACGCTTTGTTTGTTTTGGTCTGTCAGACAGACCTTCAAAGTGCCTGCCTTACTGGTGACGTTTCACTTCGTTCCACCAATCAGATGCAGTCACTGGTGACGTTGGACCAATCAAACAGAGCCAGGCGGTCACATGACCTGACTTAAACAAGTTGAAAAACTTATTGGGGTGTTACCATTTAGTGGTCAATTGTACGGAATGTGTACTGTACTGCGCAATCTAATAATAAAAGTTCCAATCAATCAATCAAAAGTGTGAAGGAAAAAAGATACTTTTTATTTCAACCGCACGAGGACGTTCCTGTCTTCACAATAAAAGTGCCGCTCCATCGCGCCTGCACTTTCAAAATAAGAGTCTCCGAAAGCCTGCGCAAACAAGCTAGCAAGCTACGGAGTTTGACGCCAATATATTTCTTGTAAAGTGTATAAAAACGAATATGGAAGCTGGACAAATAAGATGCCAAAAACCCACCACTTTCATGTGGTATTAGACAGAAAGGAGGAACTTTTCTTCTCCTCCATTTGAAAACGTGGACGTTATCATCACTACTGTCTGATTACAATCAACGCAAGTCATCACAATCAGGTAATACACCAACTTATATTCTTGTCTTCATGAAAGAAAGGAATCTATATGTGTTAAACATGCATGTATATTCATTAAAACACCTTTAACATGTAAACAAAAACAGCAAAATAAATAAATATAAATTATATACTGTATATATCAATGTATATGTATGTATGTATGTATGTATGTATGTATATATATATATATATGATATGATATGAGTGTGTATGTTACTCATCAGTTACTCAGTACTTGAGTAGTTTTTTCACAACATACTTTTTACTTTTACTCAAGTAAATATTTGGGTGACTACTCCTTACTTTTACTTAAGTATTAAATCTCTAAAGTAACAGTACTCTTACTTGAGTACAATTTCTGGCTACTCTACCCACCTCTGTATATACACCGTATATTACCAAATAAACGCCCTTTGGCAAATAACCGCCCATGTCCTAATAGCCGCCCGGAGTCTGACCCCATTTTGTCAATTAACCGCCTCTTCCTAATAACCGCCTATGTCCAAATAGCCGCCCATGGGCTGTTATTTGCATAATTTAGATTAAAATGCTACTGGGGTTGCGTTTGCTGCAGTATTATTGTTTTGATGGTTTTATAGAGTACTTGGTACCATCATTTTATTTTTCCTGTATGCTGCTTTATTTAAAACTTGGAGTACTGTAGCCTTTATTGTATTTAAGTGACAGTATTATTGTTCTGTTTTGATGGTGGGTTTTATACTTGGGTACTTGGTACCATAATTTTATTTTTCCCGGTAGGCTGCTTTGTTTAAAAAGTTTATTTATTTTTAGTATTGGTATTCTATTTGACAATTGTTGCACTACTGCCATGTTGAGGCCTTGTTGATCTCTTGTCTTTTGATAGCCTACCTCATGTTGATCTCTTGTTTTTTTGTTTGTATGTTTACAATAGCTTTTACATTTAAAGTTTTTTGTACGAAAAAAAAAATACTGGACAGTAACCATTGTAGCCAAATAATGGCCTGGTGCAGGCTGGTGCAAAAATAAATAAAAGCCTTGTGCAAATAACCGCCTGCTTCTTTTAAACGCCTGTCTCCAAAATCGATTTTGTGAAATAAACGTCCGGGCTACTATTTGGTAATATACGGTATATATATATACATCCTGAAAATATGCAAACAAAACAGTGTTTGGATAATTGATACTTCAAACTTGCATAAATAAATATTAAGGAATGTAACATAACTTGGCTTCTGAGAGCTTCAAAATGTAATGAATAAAATGCTAAAGTTGTTGATAAACAAGCAATTATTTTAATAATTAAATATGGTCATTTTAAATAAATTATTATGATAATTTAAAATTAATTATTTCAAATATGTTTATTTTAATGTATAATTCTATGGCTGGATGTAATAAGGAGTCGGAAAAAAATAAAAAATAAAAATACAATTAATTTGGATGCCATCCATCCATCCATCCATCCATCTTCTTCCGCTTATCCGAGGTCGGGTCGCGGGGGCAGCAGCCTAAGCAGGGAAGCCCAGACTTCCCTCTCCCCAGCCACTTCGTCCAGCTCCTCCCAGGGGATCCCGAGGCGTTCCCAGGCCAGCTGGGAGACATAGTCTTCCCAACGTGTCCTGGGTCTTCCTCGTGGCCTCCTACCGGTCGGACGTGCCCTAAACACCTCCTTAGGGAGGCGCTCGGGTGGCATCCTGACCAGATGCCCGAACCACCTCATCTGGCTCCTCTCGATGTGGAGGAGCAGCGGCTTTACTTTGAGCTCCCCCCGGATGACAGAGCTTCTCACCCTATCTCTAAGGGAGAGCCCCGCCACCCGGCGGAGGAAACTCATTTCGGCCGCTTGTACCCGTGATCTTGTCCTTTCGGTCATAACCCAAAGCTCATGACCATAGGTGAGGATGGGAACGTAGATCGACCGGTAAATTGAGAGCTTTGCCTTCCGGCTCACCTCCTTCTTCACCACAACTGACCGATACAGCGTCCGCATTACTGAAGACGCCGCACCGATCCGCCTGTCGATCTCACGATTCACTCTTCCCCCACTCGTGAACAAGACTCCGAGGTACTTGAACTCCTCCACTTGGGGCAAGATCTCCTCCCCAACCCGGAGATGGCACTCCACCCTTTTCCGGGCGAGAACCATGGACTTGGACTTGGAGGTGCTGATTCTCATCCCAGTCGCTTCACACTCAGCTGCGGGCCCCATGGGGACAGGCCCGGCCACCAGGCGCTCGCCATCGTGCCCCACCTCCGGGCCTGGCTCCAGAGGGGGGCCCCGGTGACCCGCGTCCGGGCGAGGGAAATCTGGGTTCCTTGTTTGTGTTCTTCATAGAGGTCTTCGAGCTGCTCTTTGTCTGATCCCTCACCTAGGACCAGTTTGCCTTGGGAGACCCTACCAGGGGGCATAGAAGCCCCCGGACAACATAGCTCCTAGGATCATTGGGACACGCAAACTCCTCTACCACGGTAAGGTGGCAGCTCAGAGAGGAGCTTTTTTTTTAATGTGATTTGTTTAAAAAAATAACAATTACATTTTTTTTTAAATCAGTGTTTATTTTTTCTCATTTATTTTTACTTTTTTAATTTGTTTTTTGTACTTTTTATGTGATTTAATTTAAAAATTGTATCTTTACATTCCTACACTATATCAATGTGTCAAATTTAAAAAAATCAATAAAAAAAAAAAAAAAAGTTCCCATTGAGCAAGGCAACAAATCCCCAGTAGTGCAAGGCGCAGGACACATGGTGGATAGATTACGTGTGTGTGTGTGTGTGTGTGTGTGTGGGTGTTGTTTACACACACACACCCGCACAGAGGAACACAACATTCAGGACAACTGCACAATGGCGTGTAATTTACTGCAATTACCTTGAGCATAAACCGTGGAACCTGAAAATACTTGACAAGAAATATGACCCAGATGGCGGTACTGCAATTTAAAGTCTAAAAAATTCAGCGAGGCCACGCCCCCTCACACAGAAAGTCAGGCCGCATTGAAAGTGCTCGGAGGAATTAAAAAACAAACAAAAAGTACATTGATATAAGGTATAGTCACACTCAGCTGCGAAGCTGAAGATCCTGGCCAGATGAAGCCATCAGGACCACATCATCTGCAAAAAGCAGAGACCTAATCCTGCAGCCACCAAACCGGATCCCCTCAACGTCTTGACTGCGCCTAGAAATTCTGTCCATAAAAGTTATGAACAGAATCGGTGACAAAGGGCAGCCTTGGCGGAGTCCAACCCTCACCGGAAACGTGTCCGACTTACTGCCGGCAATGCGAACCAAGCTCTGACACTGATCATACAGGGAGCGGACCGCCACAATCAGACAGTCCAATACCCCATACTCTCTGAGCACTCCCCACAGGACTTCCCGAGGGACACGGTCGAATGCCTTCTCCAAGTCCACAAAACACATGTAGACTGGTTTGGCAAACTCCCATGCACCCTCAAGGACCCTGCCGAGAGTATAGAGCTGGTCCACAGTTCCACGACCAGGACGAAAACCACACTGTTCCTCCTGAATCCGAGGTTCGACTATCCGGCGTAGCCTCCTCTCCAGTACACCTGAATAGACCTTACCGGGAAGGCTGAGGAGTGTGATCCCACGATAGTTAGAACACACCCTCCGGTTCCCCTTTTTAAAAAGAGGAACCACCACCCCGGTCTGCCAATCCAGAGGTACTGCCCCCGATGTCCACGCGATGCTGCAGAGTCTTGTCAACCAAGACAGCCCTACAGCATCCAGAGCCTTAAGGAACTCCGGGCGGATCTCATCCACCCCCGGGGCCTTGCCACCGAGGAGCTTTTTAACTACCTCAGCAACCTCAGCCCCAGAAATAGGAGAGCCCACCACAGATTCCCCAGGCACTGCTTCCTCATAGAAAGACGTGTTGGTGGGATTGAGGAGGTCTTCAAAGTATTCCCTCCACCGATCCACAACTTCCGCAGTCGAGGTCAGCAGAACACCATCCGCACCATACACGGTGTTGGTAGTGCACTGCTTCCCCTTCCTGAGGCGGCGGATGGTGGTCCAGAATCGCTTCGAAGCCGTCCGGAAGTCGTTTTCCATGGCTTCCCCGAACTCCTCCCATGTCCGAGTTTTTGCCTCCGCGACCGCTGAAGCCGCACACCGCTTGGCCTGTCGGTACCTGTTCGCTGCCTCAGGAGTCCCATGAGCCAAAAGAACCCGATAGGACTCCTTCTTCAGCTTGACGGCATCCCTCACCGCCGGTGTCCACCAACGGGTTCTAGGATTACCGCCACGACAGGCACCAACTACCTTGCGGCCACAGCTCCAATCAGCCGCCTCGACAATAGAGGTGCGGAACATGGTCCACTCGGACTCAATGTCCAGCACCTCCCTCGTGACATGTTCAAAGTTCTTCCGGAGGTGGGAATTGAAACTCTCTCTGACAGGAGACTCTGCCAGACGTTCCCAGCAAACCCTCACAATGCGTTTGGGCCTGCCAGGTCTGTCCGGCATCCTCCCCCACCATCGCAGCCAACTCACCACCAGGTGGTGATCAGGACCCGTCCCCCCACCCGAAGGCGGAGGGAAGCTACCCTCTCGTCCACCGGGTTGAACTCCAACATGCAGGCTCTGAGCCGGGGGGCAACAAGAATTGCCACCCCAGCCCGTCGCCTCTCACTGCTGGCAACGCCAGAGTGGAAGAGAGTCCAGCCCCTCTCAAGAGAAGTGGTTCCAGAGCCCTTGCTGTGCGTCGAAGTGAGTCCGACTATATCTAGCCGGAACTTCTCCACCTCACGCACTAGCTCAGGCTCCTTCCCCCCCAGCGAAGTGACGTTCCACGTCCCAAGAGCCAGCTTATGTAGTCGAGGATCGGACCGCCAAGTGCCCTGCCCTCGGCTTCCGCCCAGCTCACACTGCACCCGACCTCTATGGCCCCTGCTATGGGTGGTGAGCCCATTAGAGGGGGGACCCACGTTGCCTCTTCGGGCTGTGCCCGGCCGGGCCCCATGGGGACAGGCCCGGCCACCAGGCGCTCGCCATCGTGCCCCACCTCCGGGCCTGGCTCCAGAGGGGGGCCCCGGTGACCCGCGTCCGGGCGAGGGAAATCTGGGTTCCTTGTTTGTGTTCTTCATAGAGGTCTTCGAGCTGCTCTTTGTCTGATCCCTCACCTAGGACCAGTTTGCCTTGGGAGACCCTACCAGGGGGCATAGAAGCCCCCGGACAACATAGCTCCTAGGATCATTGGGACACGCAAACTCCTCTACCACGGTAAGGTGGCAGCTCAGAGAGGAGCTTTTTTTTTAATGTGATTTGTTTAAAAAAATAACAATTACATTTTTTTTTAAATCAGTGTTTATTTTTTCTCATTTATTTTTACTTTTTTAATTTGTTTTTTGTACTTTTTATGTGATTTAATTTAAAAATTGTATCTTTACATTCCTACACTAAATCAATGTGTCAAATTTAAAAAAATCAATAAAAAAAAAAAAAAAAGTTCCCATTGAGCAAGGCAACAAATCCCCAGTAGTGCAAGGCGCAGGACACATGGTGGATAGATTACGTGTGTGTGTGTGTGTGTGTGTGTGTGGGTGTTGTTTACACACACACACCCGCACAGAGGAACACAACATTCAGGACAACTGCACAATGGCGTGTAATTTACTGCAATTACCTTGAGCATAAACCGTGGAACCTGAAAATACTTGACAAGAAATATGACCCAGATGGCGGTACTGCAATTTAAAGTCTAAAAAATTCAGCGAGGCCACGCCCCCTCACACAGAAAGTCAGGCCGCATTGAAAGTGCTCGGAGGAATTAAAAAACAAACAAAAAGTACATTGATATAAGGTATAGTCATCATCAGTTTCACTTAATCAGCAACAATATACCATTAAAAGTGTTTTTCAACATGTAAACAATGTCGTGCAGATCATATTCATACTTTGTTTAATATCTTGTATATTATGGCCAGTAGGGACAAGCGGTAGAAAAATGGATGGATGGTAGCAATATTGTTCTAAAGCAGTGGTGTCTAAAGTGCGGCTCGGGGATCATTTGCGGCCCGCAGCTCACGTTTTAACGACCCGTGGCACATTTTAAAAATACCATCAAAAAGATAAAAAATACAAAAAAAAAAACATAAAAATGTGGAATAAAAGAGCAAACAGGTGAACTGTAACGAGAAAAAGTTGCAATGTTGACACTAATAACACAAAGTTGCCATGCATCAAAAATAATAATGAATCAAAATCAACGTTATGAATGAGTGACATACTTAAGGCTCAAATGACTTCACATCAAGACTCAAAACACACATTTTCCTGGCTGCTTATTCATTGTAAATCTTATCGCTCTTTGTTGTTGTTGTTGTTGTTGTTTTTATCCAATTGATTTTATTGTTTTGATTTTGAACGGTGTCCTTGAGTGCCCAGAAAGGCGCCTTATAAGTAAATTTTTTTATTATTATTATTATCAAATATTCCTCTTTCTATTTTTTGAGGGGAGAAAATATTGCATGTTTTGTGTGTGCCATTTATAAAAGTTTTCTCTGACCAAAAACATTTTTTTTGAACACTTCTATGAGTAAGGCCCCTTTTGGATATTTTAGTGGGGCTTTTTATTTTTTATTTTATTTTTATTTTTTTAAACGTCGCTGCTCAACAAATAACATTGTTGTTATAAAATAGGAACCTATTTAAGGCTCCAATTGCTTCACATTAAATATTCCACCTTTAATCTTTTTTTGGGGAAAAATATTGCACGTTTTGTGCTTTTGCCATTAAAAAAACTAGGTTTTACAAAAAGTGCATTAAACATAAAATGTGTGTGTGTGTGTGTGTGTGTGTGTGTGTGTAAGTGTATATATGAAATATGTGTGTCTATATGTATGTTTATATTTGTATATATGTATGTTTATATGGATGTGTTTGTATATATAAATGTAAATGTATGTATGTTTGTTTATATGTATGTGTGTATATATAAATGCAAATATATGTATATATGTATG
>NC_084577.2:26007586-26012586 GCF_033978685.3 Nerophis lumbriciformis | reverse complement strand
GACACACACCTCCTCATATGGAAGATACTTTTCCTTGTTGATGTCCCAAGAAGGGTAGTAATACAAGAACACACACACGCGCACACACTTACACTCTTGTATTTCTTGCCTTTTTGAGACCTCCGAAAAAGGCCTACCTCTTTAGGACCAGCCTTTCTAGATATATAAAGATGTGTATTTACAACATTAATAATATATACATACTATGCAAATATAAAAAAGCTTGTTGTGAAAAATGAGTTGGAATTTCACAAGAAAAAGGTCACAATTTCACAAGAAAAACTTATAATTTTGATAGTATTATAATAAAAGTTGTGATTTTACTGAATGCAAGTCAAGATTTTACAAGAAAAACGGAACATTTGTGCAATATTATGATAAAAGTTGGAATTTTACTCAATAACAGTCGCAATTTTACAAGAAAAGCCTAAAATTTTGGAAATTTTATGAAAACGGTCCTAATTTTACTGGACAAAGGTCACAATTTTATGAGAACACTTTAAAAATGTTGGCAATCTTATAATGATAATCGCAATTTTACTTGGCAAAATTATGACAAAAGTCATAATTTTACTCAAAAAATGTCACTATTTTACAAGAACAACAGAAAAAATTCGTAACATTGTGATAAAAGTCGGAATTTTGTGCATTTTAATTTCTTACACACACTTGTTATTACAGGTGTTGACCAGAGGGGGAGCACTGCAAGTTTTTACACACACTTGTTATTTCATATGTTGACCAGAGGGGGAGCACTGCAAGTTTTTACACACACTTGTTATTTCATATGTTGACCAGAGGGGGAGCACATTTAAAAGCGACACACACCTCCTCATATGGAAGATACTTTTCCTTGTTGATGTCCCAAGAAGGGTAGTAATACAAGAACACACACACGCGCACACACTTACACTCTTGTATTTCTTGCCTTTTTGAGACCTCCGAAAAAGGCCTACCTCTTTAGGACCAGCCTTTCTAGATATATAAAGATGTGTATTTACAACATTAATAATATATACATACTATGCAAATAGAAAAAAGCTTGTTGTGAAAAATGAGTTGGAATTTCACAAGAAAAAGGTCACAATTTCACAAGAAAAACTTATAATTTTGATAGTATTATAATAAAAGTTGTGATTTTACTGAATGCAAGTCAAGATTTTACAAGAAAAACGGAACATTTGTGCAATATTATGATAAAAGTTGGAATTTTATTCAATAACAGTCGCAATTTTACAAGAAAAGCCTAAAATTTTGGAAATTTTTTGAAAACGGTCTTAATTTTACTGGACAAAGGTCACAATTTTATGAGAACACTTTAAAACTGTTGGCAATCTTATAATAATAATCGCAATATTACTTGGCAAAATTATGACAAAAGTCATAATTTTACTCAAAAAATGTCACTATTTTACAAGAACAACAGAAAAATTTCGTAACATTGTGATAAAAGTCGGAATTTTGTACGACAAATGTCACCATTTTGCATTAAAAAGGAATCATTTTACATAAAAAAGTCATAATTTTACTCAAAAAATGTCACTATTTTACAAGAACAACAGAAAAATTTCGTAACATTGTGATAAAAGTCGGAATTTTGTACGACAAATGTCACCATTTTGCATTAAAAAGGAATACTTTTACATAAAAAAGTCATAATTTTACTCAAAAAATGTCACTATTTTACAAGAACAACAGAAAAATTTCGTAACATTGTGATAAAAGTCGGAATTTTGTACGACAAATGTCACCATTTTGCATTAAAAAGGAATCATTTTACATAAAAAAGTCATAATTTTACTCAAAAAATGTCACTATTTTACAAGAACAACAGAAAAATTTCGTAACATTGTGATAAAAGTCGGAATTTTGTACGACAAATGTCACCATTTTGCATTAAAAAGGAATACTTTTACATAAAAAAGTCATAATTTTACTCAAAAAATGTCACTATTTTACAAGAACAACAGAAAAATTTCGTAACATTGTGATAAAAGCCAGAATTTTGTATGACAAATATCACCATTTTGCCTTAAAAAGGAATAATTTTACGTAAAAAAGTCATAATTTTACATACAAAAGTCATAATTTTACGAGAAAATATTGCAATATTACAGAAGCAGAAAGAATATGAGAAGTTGTTCACAATTTTATAAGAAAAAAAGTCAACACATTGTGTGAAAAAGACTGCTTTTAGTTAATTAATTTTTTTTTGAATTTTTTGTTTGTAATTGGCTTTGTCTCTATATACATATTTATTTATTTTTTTAATTAGTTTTGGCCAAAGGGGGCGCATTTTAATTTCTTACACACACTTGTTATTACAGGTGTTGACCAGAGGGGGGGGGCACTGCAAGTTTTTACACACACTTGTTATTTCATATGTTGACCAGAGGGGGAGCACATTTAAAAGCGACACACACCTCCTCATATGGAAGATACTTTTCCTTGTTGATGTCCCAAGAAGGGTAGTAATACAAGAACATACACACACACACATATTCTTGTATTTCTTACCTTCTTGAGACATCCGAAAAATGCCTACCTCTTTAGGACCAGCCTTTCTAGATATATAAAGAAGTGTATTTACAACATTAATAATATATAAATACTATGCAAATATAAAAAAGCTTGTTGTGAAAAATGAGTCGGAATTTCACAAGAAAAAGGTCACAATTTCACAAGAAAAACTTAGAATTTTGGCAGTATTATAATAAAAGTTGTGATTTTACTGAATGCAAGTCAAGATTTTACAAGAAAAACGGAACATTTGTGCAATATTATGATAAAAGTTGGAATTTTACTCAATAAAAGTCGCAATTTTACAAGAAAAGCTTAAAATTTTGGCAATTTTATGAAAAGAGTCGTATTTTCACTCGACTAACGTCACAATTCTATAAGAAAACTTTAAAAATGTTGGCAATGTTATAACAATAATCGCAATTTTACTTGGCAAAATGATGACAAAAGTCATAATGTTACTCAAAAAATGTCACTGTTTTATGAGAACAACAAGAACATTGGCAACATTGTGATAAAAGTCGGAATTTATATGAAATATGTCACCATTTTGCATTAGAAAGTAACAATTTTACGAGAAAATATTGCAATATTACACAAACAGAAAGAATATGAGAAATTGTTCCCAATTTTATAAGAAAAAAGTCGACACATTGTGAGAAAAAGACTACTTTTATTTTATCTAATTTTTTAATTTTTTGTCTTTAATTGGTTTTTAGTCTTCATTATTTACTTCAAGTTATTACAGTATGTCTCTTTATACACATTTTTTTTTTAATTTTTCATTAATTTTGGCCAAAGGGGGGCATTTGAATTTCTTACACACACTTGTTATTTCATATGTTGGCCAGAGGGGGAGTACTTCAAGTTTTCACACACACTTGTTATTTCATATGTTGGCCAGAGGGGGAGTACTTAAAGTTTTAACACACACTTGTTATTTCGTATGTTGGCCAGAGGGGGAGCACTTCAAGTTTTTACACACACTTGTTATTTCATATGTTGGCCAGAGGGGGAGTACTTCAAGTTTTTACACACACTTGTTATTTCATATGTTGGCCAGAGGGGGAGCACTTCAAGTTTTAACACACACTTGTTATTTCGTATGTTGACCAGAGGGGGAGCACTTCAAGTTTTTACACACACTTGTTATTTCGTATGTTGGCCAGAGGGGGAGCACTTCAAGTTTTTACACACACTTGTTATTTCGTATGTTGGCCAGAGGAGGAGCACTTCAAGTTTTTACACACACTTGTTATTACATATGTTGACCAGAGGGGGAGCACTTCAAGTTTTAACACACACTTGTTATTTCATATGTTGACCAGAGGGGGAGCACTTCAAGTTTTAACACACACTTGTTATTTCGTATGTTGGCCAGAGGGGGAGCACTTCAAGTTTTTACACACACTTGTTATTTCATATGTTGGCCAGAGTGGGAGCACTTCACGTTTTAACACACACTTGTTATTACATATGTTGGCCAGAGGGGGAGCACTTCAAGTTTTTACACCTTTTATCATATATTGCTGCCTTTGCACCTGTCAATGTTTACTTGTGTAGGCACATTAAATGAACAAAAAAAATCCTGACTTTGGAGCAATGTTCAAAGACTCTATATACATATTTATTTATGTTATTATTCATTTTGGCCAAAGGGGGCCCATTTCAATTTCTTACACACACTTGTTATTTCATATGTTGACCAGAGGGGGACCACTTCAATTTCTTACACACACAAACACACACACACTTGTTATTTCATATGTTGACCAGAGAGGGAGCACTTCAAGTTTTTACACACACTTGTTATCTCATATGTTGGCCAGAGGGGGAGCACTTCAAGTTTTTACACACACTTGTTATTTCATATGTTGACCAGAGGGGGAGCACTTCAAGTTTTAACACACACTTGTTATTTCGTATGTTGGCCAGAGGGGGTGCACTTCAAGTTTTTAACACACACTTGTTATTTCATATGTTGGCCAGAGGGGGAGCACTTCAAGTTTTTACACACACTTGTTATTACATATGTTGACCAGAGGGGGAGCACTTCAAGTTTTTACACACACTTGTTATTTCATATGTTGACCAGAGGGGGAGCACTTCACATTTTTACACACACTTGTTATTACATATGTTGGCCAGAGGGGGAGCACTTTAAGTTTTTACACTTTTTATCATATATTGCTGCCTTTGCACCTGTCAATGTTTACTTGTGTATGCACATTAAATGAACAAACAAATCCTGACTTTGGAGCAATGTTCACAGACTCTATATACATATTTATTTATTTTATTATTCATTTTGGCCAAAAGGGGCGCATTTCAATTTCTTACGCACAAAGACTTGTTATTTCATATGTTGACCAGAGAGGGAGCACTTCACGTTTTTACACACACTTGTTATTTCATATGTTGGCCAGAGGGGGAGCACTTCAATTTCTTACACACACACACTTGTTATTTCATATGTTGAC
>NC_084577.2:25995086-26002586 GCF_033978685.3 Nerophis lumbriciformis | reverse complement strand
CATGATGGCAGTCACCCATAAGCGATACGTGTAGACTGCAATATGATGGCAGTCGCACATAAGAGATATGTGTAGACTGCTATATGATGGCAGTCGCACATAAGAGATACGTGTAGACTGCAATATGATGGCAGTCGCACATAAGATATACGTGTAGACTGCTATATGATGGCAGTCACACATAAGAGATACGTGTAGACTGCAATATGATGGCAGTCGCACATAAGATATACGTGTAGACTGCAATATGATGGCAGTCGCACATAAGAGATACCTGTAGACTGCAACATGATGGCAGTCACACATAAGAGATACGTGTAGACTGCAATATGATGGCAGTCGCACATACAAGATACGTGTAGACTGCAATATGATGGCAGTCGCACATAAGACATACCTGTAGACTGCAATATGATGGCAGTCACACATAAGAGATACGTGTAGACTGCAATATGATGGCAGTCGCACATAAGAGATACGTGTACACTGCAATATGATGGCAGTCGCACATAAGATATACGTGTAGACTGCAATATGATGGCAGTCGCACATAAGATATACGTGTAGACTGCAATATGATGGCAGTCGCACATAAGATATACGTGTAGACTGCAATATGATGGCAGTCGAACATAAGAGATATGTGTAGACTGCAATATGATGGCAGTCACACATAAGATATACGTGTAGACTGCAATATGATGTCAGTCACACATAAGATATACGTGTAGACTGCAATATGATGGCAGTCAAATATAAGAGATATGTGTAGACTGCAATATGATGGCAGTCACACATAATACATATGTTGTAATAATATTAATTTGTCAACAGTAGCAACCAAATAAAAAAAACAAGCCTTTGTCAAAGTTATTGAAGTATTTGACCTCCCGCACAGAACATTATGATCCCGTGTGCTGCGTCACACATGCGTCGGTGAAAGACTAATTTCTTCTTGTAGCAGGTTAGGAGGAGGACGTACAAACAGGAAGCATGAAGTCTAAAAGCAGAAGCAAGCGGGGAACAGGAAGCGGGCAGTCAACATGTATGGGCCCATTGTGAAAGATCTGCTTGAACAACACAAACAGATGTGAAACTGCCTGAAGGGACTTTCTTCTGCTGCTCAGATGCAAGCCCTCAAATGAAGAGCAGACAAAAGTTGGTCAGCTGGTTCCTTACCTTCCAACCCATGTTTGTGTGTATGTATAACTGTGTATATAAATGATTACATGTGCATTCCTGTGTATGTAAGTGTATATATATATATATATATATATATATATATATATATATATATATATATATATATATATATATATATATATATACATATATATATATATATATATATATATATATATATATATATATATATATATATATATATATATATATACAGTATGTTTATAATATATATACCTAGGGTGACGATTTGATTCAAAATCGATCCTCAATTCTACACAATTATTAGGTTAGTATTATTTGGTATACCAATGATAAGATTTAAAACATGTTACAGGTTAGAAAAGCTCCATATGGTTGCATGGAGATGGCCTAAAAACACATTAAAAAAAAAAGTTTCCTACAAAAAACATAAGATATATATATATATATATATATATATATATATATATACATATATATATATTATTTTTTAATTTTTTAATTTTCAATTTTTTTTTAAATTTAATTAAATTTAATTTAATTTTTTATAATTTTTTTTTATTATTTATTTATTTTTTTTTTCATATAATTTTTTGTAGGAAACTTTTTTTTTAAATTACAAAAAAAAAAAAAAAATAAAAAAAAAAATATACATATATATATAATTTTAAAATTTTAAAATTTTAAAATTTTTAAATTTTTAAAATTTTAAAATTTTAAAATTTTTAAATTTTTAAATTTTTAAATTTTTAAATTTTTAAATTTTTAAATTTTTAAATTTTTAAATTTTTAAATTTAATTTTGTTTTATTTTTTTATTTTTTATTTTTTAAATTTCCATCCATCCATCCATCTTCTTCCGCTTATCCGAAGTCGGGTCATGGGGGCAGCAGCCTAAGCAGGGAAGCTCAGACTTCCCTCTCCGCAGCCACTTCGTCAAGCTCTTCCCGGGGGATCCCGAGGCGTTCCCAGGCCAGCCGGGAGACATAGTCTTCCCAACGTGTCCTGGGTCTTCCCCGTGGCCTCCTACCGGTCGGACGTGCCCTAAATACCTCCCTAGGGAGGCATTCGGGTGGCATCCTGACCAGATGCCCGAACCACCTCATCTGGCTCCTCTCCATGTGGAGGAGCAGCAGCTTTACTTTGAGCTCCTCCCGGATGGCAGAGCTTCTCACCCTATCTCTAAGGGAGAGCCAATTTTTAAATTTCTAATTTTTATTTTATTTTATTTTCATATATTTTTTTTTTGTAGGAATTCTTTTTTTTTAATGTGTTTTTAGGCCATCTCCATGCAACCATATGGAGCTATTCTAACCTGTAACATGTTTTAAATCATATATATATATATATATATATATATATATATATATATATATATATATATATATATATATATATATATATATATATATATATATATATATATATATATATATATATATATATATATATAAATATATATATATATATATATATATATATATATATATATATATATATATATATATATATATATATATATATATATATATATATATATATATATATATATATATATACAAAATAACAAAAAACACATTTATTAATTAATTAAAAAATGTATTAAAAAAAACAAAAACAAAGTTTCCTACAAAAAATATATGAAAAAAAATGTTATTAAAATAAAAAATAAAAAACATTTAAAAAAATTAAATTAAATAAAATGTAATTTAAAAATTTAAAAATGTATACATTAAAATATTTTTTAATAATAAATGTATATATATATACATATATATATATATATATATATATATATATATATATATATATATATATATATATATCAAAAATCAATCAATCAAAAATTAAATTAAATAAAATTTAATTTTAAAATTTTAAAATTAATAAATTAAAAATTTTTTAAATAATAAATGCATATATATATATATATATATATATATATATATATATATATATATATATATATATATATATATATATATATATATATATATATGTATATATATATATATATATATATACTGCGATGAGGTGGCGACTTGTCCAGGGTGTACCCCGCCTTCCGCCCGATTGTAGCTGAGATAGGCTCCAGCGCCCCCCGCGACCCCAAAGGGAATAAGCGGTAGAAAATGGATGGATGGATGGATGGATGGATATATATATATATATATATATATATATATATATATATATATATATATATATATATATATATATATATATATATTTAAAATAATAAATGTATATATATATATATATATATATATATATATATATATATATATATATATATATATACATTTATTATTTTAAATTTTTTTAATTTATATATTTTAAAATTTTAAAATTAAATTAAATTTAATTTATTTTTTGATTGATTGATTTTTGATATATATATATATATACATATATATATATATACATTTATTATTTTAAATTTTTTTAATTCATACATTTTAAAATTTTAAAATTACATTTTATTTAATTAAATTTTTTTAAAATGTTTTTTTATTTTTTATTTTAATAACATTTTTTTTCATATATTTTTTGTAGGAAACTTTGTTTTTGTTTTTTTTAATACATTTTCTAATTAATTAATACATTTGTTTTTTGTTATTTTATATATATATATATATATATATATATATTTAAAATAATAAATGTATATATATATATATACATATATATATATACATTTATTATTTTAAATTTTTTTAATTTATACATTTTAAAATTTTAAAATTAAATTAAATTTAATTTAATTTTTGATTGATTGATTTTTGATATATATATATATATATATATATATATATATATATATATATATATATATATATATATATATATATATATATATATATATACATTTATTTTTTTAAATTTTTTTAATTCATACATTTTAAATTTTTAAAATTACATTTTATTTAATTAAATTTTTTTTAAATTTTTTTTTATTTTTTATTTTAATAACATTTTTTTTCATATATTTTTTGTAGGAAACTTTTATTTTATTTTTTTAATACATCTTCTAATTAATTAATACATTTGTTTTTTGTTATTTTATATATATATATATATATATATATATATATATATATATGTATATATATATATATATATATATATATATATATATATATATATATATATATATATATATATATATTTAATAATCTATTTTAAAAATGATGAATCGATTTCGAATCGTGGTGAATAAGAATTGCAACTGGATACGAACTGATGTTTTGTGCACCCCTATTACTCTTCTCTAAAAAAAATAACAGTTGTTTTCAACAGTTTTCACTCTGGGACACATTTTTTTAAAGTGGGTTTTGCACATCCATGCTCCAAAAATCCTACGAGCTCCACTTCCACCATCACCGAGGACTAACGACATGAACATATTACAGCAAAGCCATTGTTTACTCGCTGCAAGGACAACATTTGGGCAAAGAGCTACTTTGAACGTGGCCTGCAAAGATGGAAGGAACACACACACGTGCTTGTGTGAGACGCAGCCATGGTTTCCACATACGTTGCACTGGCTCATCCACATTCACTTCCTCTTCTGCAAAAAAAAAAAAAGGAAGACCGGTTCGAACGTACTTGCACTACAGACCATACAGCCGTGCCCAAGTCTACTACATTTAACATCCTTAACCTCGTCCTCCAGCCTTCCAGTGATAACGATACTTGTTATTTATCCCAATAAAGGATGTCAATATTTTCATTTCAAATGTAACCTTCCTCTGATTATAATCCCCGCAACTATTAAGGCAGGACGGAAAAGGTCAACACCAGCATGGAAAACAAACAATGTAAACCAAATAGTCAAATCACATTGAACATTTAACTACAAGATCTTAAAATGAAGCTGCAGAAATAAGAACTATGCAAGAAATGCTTCGTAAAGTGTAAGAAAAGTGTGAACATGTAAACATAGAGAAACCTGAGAAGAACACACTTTTCCACTTTGCATCAGTCCATCTTAGATGAGTTCGGGCCCAGCGAAGCTGGCGGGTGTTGTTGATAAATGGCTTTGGCTTTGCGTAGTAGAGCTTTAACTTGCACTTACAGATGCAGCGACCAACTGTAGTTACTGACAGTGGTTTTCTGAAGTGTTCCCGAGCCCATGTGGTGATATCCTTTACACACCGATGTGGCTTTTTTGATGCGGTACCGCCTGAGGGATCCAAGGTCCGTAATATCATCGCGTACGTGCACTGATTTCTCCAGATTCTCTGAACCTTTTGATGATATTACAGACCGTAGATGGTGAAATCCCTAAATTCCTTGCAATAGCTGGTTGAGAAATGTTGTTCTGACGCACCGTCCATGTTTGTGAATGTTTTACACCACATCAGAATACAACGTGAACATAAATACTAGAGATGTGAATCAGGTTTTTTTGAACTGCTCTTTGGAATGAACGATGACAACTGGTTCCCATTTGTGAGCCATTTGTTTATTTACAAAACCCAAAACCAGTGAAGTTGGCACGTTTCTGGGTGTTGTTGATAAATGCCTTTCGCTTTGCATAGTAGAGGTTTAACTTTTTAACTTGCACTTACAGATGTAGCGACCGACTGTAGTTACTGACAGTGGTTTTCTGAAGTGTTCTTGAGCCCATGTGGTGATATCCTTTACTCACTGATGTCGTTTTTTGATGCAGTACCCGCCTGAGGGATGGAAGGGCACGGGCATTCAATGTTACGTGCAGTGATTTCTCCAGATTCTCTGAACCTTTTGATGATATTACGGAGCGTAGATGGTGAAATCCCTTAAATTCCTTGCAATAGCTGGTTGATAAATGTTGTTCCGACAAAGTGGAGACCCTCGCCCCGTCCTTGTTTGTAAAAAGATTGAGCATTTCACAGAAGCAGCTTTTATACCCAATCATGGCACCCACCTGTTCCCAGTTAGCCCGTTCACCTGTGGGATGTTCCAAATAAGTTTTTTGATGAGCATTCCTCAACTTTCTCAGTCTTTTTTGCCACTTGTGCCAGCTTTTTTGAAGCATGTTTTCGGGCATCAAGTTCCAAATGAGCTAATATTTGCAAAAAATAACAAAAGTTTTCCAGTTTGAACATTAAATATCTTGCCTTTGGAGTCTATTCAATTGAATATAAGTTGAAAAGGATTTAAAAATCAATCAATCAATCAATCAATCAATCAATCAATCAATCAATCAATCAATGTGTATTCATGTAGCCCTAAATCACAAGTGTCTCAAAGGGCTGCACAAGCCACAACGACACCCTCTGAGGTGTTCCCGAGCCCACTATAAAAATGGGAGCCATTACCTCCCTGCTTGGCACTCAGCATCAAGGGTTAGAATTGGGGGTTAAATCACCAAAAATGATTCCCGGGCGCGGCCACCGCTGCTGCCCACTGCTCCCCTCACCTCCCAGGGGGCGAACAAGGGGATGGGTCAAATGCAGAGGACACATTTCGCCACACCTCGTGTGTGTTTGCCAATCATTGGTACTTTAACTTTAACTTAATGTGGTGATATCCTTTACACACCGATGTCGCTTTTTGATGCAGTACCGCCTGAGAGATCGAAAATCTGTAATATCATCGCTTACGTGCGGTGATTTCTCTAGATTCTCTGAAACTTTTGATGATATTACGGACCGTAGATGGTGAAATCCCTTAAATTCCTTGCAATAGCTGGTTGATAAATGTTGTTCTGACAAAGTGGTGACCCTCGCCCCGTCCTTGTTTGTAAAAGACTGAGCATTTCACGGAAGCTGCTTTTATACCCAATCACGGCACCCACCTGTTCCCAATTAGCCTGTTCACCTGTGGGATGTTCCGAATACGTTTTTTGATGAGCATTCCTCAACTTTCTCAGTCTTTTTTGCCACTTGTGCCAGCTTTTTTGAAGCATGTTGCGGGCATCAAGTTCCAAATGAGCGAATATTTGCAAAAAAATAACAAAAGTTTTCCAGTTTGAACATTAAATATCTTGTCTTTGGAGTCTATTCAATTGAATATAAGTTGAAAAGGATTTAAAAATCAATCAATCAATCAATCAATCAATCAATCAATCAATCAATCAATGTGTATTCATGTAGCCCTAAATCACAAAAACAACAACATCCTCTGAGGTGTTCCCGAGCCCACTATAAAAATGGGACCCATTACCTCCCTGCTTGGCACTCAGCACCAAGGGTTGGAATTGGGGGTTAAATCACCAAAAATGATTCCAGGGCGCGGCCACCGCTGCTGCCCACTGCTCCCCTCACCTCCCAGGGGGTGAACAAGGGTGATGGGTCAAATGCAGAGGACACATTTCGCCACACCTCTTCTGTGTTTGCCAATCATTGGT
>NC_084577.2:25965086-25990086 GCF_033978685.3 Nerophis lumbriciformis | reverse complement strand
ATCGGACAAAGTTCTTGCACCGATCCCTCGGCCTGGAACCTTCTGCTAGACTACGTGCCGTCCCGTGACCTAGTTAGTGTGAAGTGAAGTTGCATCATCACTTGTGTGGTTCTCCAGGCTTGACGACAGCAAAGGTTGGATGATTAGCCAACAAGCGTTTATGCGTCACCGCCAAACTACGGCATGTTTTTGGGGAGTGTTTTTGGAGGAGGATTAATAAAACCCCTGCACAAAGACGTGTCCCTCCTATCCTTCCCAGGTGGAAACGCAACAGAATTCCTGTAAAAAAACGAATACTTTTTTTTTTTTTTCACCCTCCAGAGAACCTTCACCGTTTCTAATCTCCTTGTGGCGTACCTTTAATCCCTCTTGTCAAACGCTGCTGATTACTTCTGACAACACCCACAGTTCAACTTTACACCTCTCTCTGCCTTCTACTTACAACTTCAATGCCTTTAGCTTTTTTTTATTTAGTATTTTATCTTTCGTACAAGTACCATTTTTTTTTTTAGAGCTGCGAAGAAAATGATGATTTTTGTTCAAAAGTGACCAGAGTCGATACAAATGTATTTAAATTAATCACAATTAAATCATTATACTTTTTAATCAATATTAATAATGTTTCATAAACTGCTTTAGAGCTTGAAGAAAAGAGAATAAATGCACTTAACATGTTTTATCATCATTTTATATCAAAGTTATTATAATTATTACGGTATTTTTAAAATGTGCTCAAAAAGTACTTAATCTTTTTAACCAAGTTTTATTTTGAAAACTGAATAAACACAAAATAAACGTTCTTGGCAGAAAGAAACATATGATACTGTAGTCTCTTATAATAATAATATTGTTTTTTAGAAGCCATATTATTTTAAATATGTTTTTAATTTTGTGTTCAAAAATGTTTTTGTTTTTATTAACTTGATCAACATTCAGGCCACGAGATGTAAATAGAGTATGTTGGCAGTTTTTGGATGTTTTTAAGAGGGTTTTACGGGCGTAATAATTAGCCGCCTCTTACTTGCCGTATGTTACGACTTAGAATGCATTAAACCAACAAACGTATGTGTTCTTGTCTTACATAAGGCCTGTGAATGATAAGCAAAAAAATAAATAAAAGTGTAGTTCCCCTTTAAATGAATTAAATTAATTCATAAATAGTTTGTCTGTGTTAGCACTTATAATAACAATATCGCTAAAACGTGATTAACATTCAGGTCACGAGATGTAAATGGAGTATTGTTGGCGGTTTTTGGATGTTTTTTAGAGGTCTTTACGGGCGGAATAAAGTTCTCCCATTAGCCGCCTCTTACTTGCCGTATTTTACGACTTAGAATGCATTAAAACAGCAAACGTATGTGTTCTTGTCTTACATAAGGACTGTGAATGATAGGCAAAAAAAATAATAAAAAAGGGCAGTTCCCCTTTAAATGAATTAGATTAATTCATAAATAATTTGTCTGCGTTAGCACTTATAATAACAATATCGCTAAAACTTGATTAATATTCAGGTCATGAGATGTAAATGGAGTATTTTTGGCGGTTTTTGGATTTTTTTAGAGAGTTTTTACGGGCGGAATAAAGTTCTCCCATTAGCCGCCTCTTACTTGCCGTATTTTATGACTTAGAATGCATTAAAACAACAAACGTATGTGTTCTTATCTTACATAAGGACTGTGAATGATAGGCAAAAAAAATAAATAAAAAAGTGCAGTTCCCCTTTAAATGAATTAGATTAATTCATAAATAGTTGGTTAACATTCAGGTCACGAGATATAAATGGTGTATTGTTGGCGGTTTTTGAATGTTTTTAGAGGTTTTTACGGGCGGAAAAAAGTTATCTTATTTGCCACCTCTTACTTGCCGTATTTTATGACTTAGAATGCATTAAACCAACAAACGTATGTGTTCTTCTCTTACATAAGGCCTGTGAATGATAGGCAAAAAAAATAATAAAAATGTGAAGTTCCCCTTTAAATGAATTAGATAATTTCATAAATAGTTCGTCTGTGTTAGCACTTATAATAACCATATCGCTAAAACGTGATTAATATTCAGGTCACGAGATGTAAATGGAGTATTGTTGGCGGTTTTTGGATGTTTTTAGAGAGTTCTTACGGGCGGAATAAAGTTCTCCCATTAGCCGCCTCTTACTTGCCGTATTTTATGACTTAGAATGCATTAAAACAACAAACGTATGTGTTTTTGCCTTACATAAGGCCTGTGAATGATAGGCAAAATTTAGAAAAAAATTACAGTTCCCCTTTAAATGAATTAGATTAATTCATAAATAATTTGTCTGCGTTAGCACTTATAATAACAATATCGCTAAAACTTCATTAACATTCAGGTCACGAGATGTAAATGGAGTATTCTTGGTGGTTTTTGGATGTTTTTAGAGAGTTTTTACGGGCGGAATAAAGTTCTCCCATTAGCCGCCTCTTACTTGCCATATTTTATGACTTAGAATGCATTCAAACAACAAACGTATGTGTTCTTGCCTTACATAAGGACTGTGACTGATAGGCAAAATTAAGAAAAAGTGCTGTTCCCCTTTAAATGAATGAGATTGTTCATAAATAGTTGGTCTGTGTTAGCACTTATAATAACAATATCGCTAAAACGTGATTAACATTCAGGTCACGAGATGTAAATGGAGTATTGTTGGCGGTTTTTGGATGTTTTTTAGAGGTCTTTACGGGCGGAATAAAGTTCTCCCATTAGCCGCCTCTTACTTGCCGTATTTTACGACTTAGAATGCATTAAAACAGCAAACGTATGTGTTCTTGTCTTACATAAGGACTGTGAATGATAGGCAAAAAAAATAATAAAAAAGGGCAGTTCCCCTTTAAATGAATTAGATTAATTCATAAATAATTTGTCTGCGTTAGCACTTATAATAACAATATCGCTAAAACTTGATTAATATTCAGGTCATGAGATGTAAATGGAGTATTTTTGGCGGTTTTTGGATTTTTTTAGAGAGTTTTTACGGGCGGAATAAAGTTCTCCCATTAGCCGCCTCTTACTTGCCCTATTTTATGACTTAGAATGCATTAAAACAACAAACGTATGTGTTCTTATCTTACATAAGGACTGTGAATGATAGGCAAAAAAAATAAATAAAAAAGTGCAGTTCCCCTTTAAATGAATTAGATTAATTCATAAATAGTTGGTTAACATTCAGGTCACGAGATATAAATGGTGTATTGTTGGCGGTTTTTGAATGTTTTTAGAGGTTTTTACGGGCGGAAAAAAGTTATCTTATTTGCCACCTCTTACTTGCCGTATTTTATGACTTAGAATGCATTAAACCAACAAACGTATGTGTTCTTGTCTTACATAAGGCCTGTGAATGATAGACAAAAAAAATAATAAAAATGTGAAGTTCCCCTTTAAATGAATTAGATAATTTCATAAATAGTTCGTCTGTGTTAGCACTTATAATAACCATATCGCTAAAACGTGATTAATATTCAGGTCACGAGATGTAAATGGAGTATTGTTGGCGGTTTTTGGATGTTTTTAGAGAGTTCTTACGGGCGGAATAAAGTTCTCCCATTAGCCGCCTCTTACTTGCCGTATTTTATGACTTAGAATGCATTAAAACAACAAACGTATGTGTTTTTGCCTTACATAAGGCCTGTGAATGATAGGCAAAATTTAGAAAAAAATTACAGTTCCCCTTTAAATGAATTAGATTAATTCATAAATAATTTGTCTGCGTTAGCACTTATAATAACAATATCGCTAAAACTTCATTAACATTCAGGTCACGAGATGTAAATGGAGTATTCTTGGTGGTTTTTGGATGTTTTTAGAGAGTTTTTACGGGCGGAATAAAGTTCTCCCATTAGCCGCCTCTTACTTGCCGTATTTTACGACTTAGAATGCATTAAAACAACAAACGTATGTGTTTTTGCCTTACATAAGGCCTGTGAATGATAGTCAAAATTAAGAAAAAAATTACAGTTCCCCTTTAAATGAATTAGATTAATTCATAAATAATTTGTCTGTGTTAGCACTTATAATAACAATATCGCTAAAATTTGATTAACATTCAGGTCACGAGATGTAAATGGAGTATTCTTGGCGGTTTTCGGATGTTTTTAGAGGTCTTTACGAGCGGAATAAAGTTCTCCCATTAGCCGCCTCTTACTTGCCGTATTTTACGACTTAGAATGCATTAAAACAACAAACGTATGTGTTCTTGCCTTACATAAGGACTGTGAATGATAGGCAAAAAAAAAAAAAAAAAAAGTGCAGTTCCCCTTTAAATGAATTAGATTAATTCATAAATAGTTGGTTAACATTCAGGTCACGAGATATAAATGGAGTATTGTTGGCGGTTTTTGAATGTTTTTAGAGGGTTTTACGGGCGGAATAAAGTTATCTTATTAGCCACCTCTTGAGTGCTGTTCCCCTTTAAATGAATTAGATTGTTCATAAATAGTTGGTCTGTGTTAGCACTTATAATAACAATATTATAAGTTAGCACTTATAATAACAATATCGCTAAAACTTGATTAACATTCAGGTCACGAGATGTAAATGGAGTATTGTTGGCGGTTTTTGATATTTTTTAGAGGGTTTTACGGGCGGAATAAAGTTCTCCCATTAGCCGCCTCTTACTTGCCGTATTTTATGACTTAGAATGCATTAAAACAGCAAACGTATGTGTTCTTGCCTTACATAAGGCCTGTGAATGATAGGCAACATTAAGAAAAAGTGCTGTTCCCTTTTATATGAATTAGATTGTTCATAAATAGTTGGTCTGTGTTAGCACTTATAATAACAATATCGCTAAAACTTGATTAACATTCAGGTCACGAGATGTAAATGGGGTATTCTTGGTGGTTTTTGGATGTTTTTACGGGCGTAATAATGTTCTCCCATTAGCCGCCTCTTACTTGCCGTATTTTACGACTTAGAATGCATTAAAACAGCAAACGTATGTGTTCTTGTCTTACATAAGGCCTGTGAATGATAGGCAAAATTTAGAAAACAATTACAGTTCCCCTTTAAATGAATTAGATTAATTCATAAATAATTTGTCTGTGTTAGCACTTATAATAACAATATCGCTAAAACTTGATTAACATTCAGGTCACGAGAAGTAAATGGAGTATTCTTGGTGGTTTTTGGATGTTTTTAGAGAGTTTTTACGGGCGGAATAAAGTTCTCCCATTAGCCGCCTCTTACTTGCCGTATTTTATGACTTAGAATGCATTCAAACAACAAACGTATGTGTTCTTGTCTTACATAAGGCCTGTGAATGAAAAAAAAAAAAAAATGAATTGGTCCTGGTTTTTATTTTTTGCATTCAATCCCACTAGTTTATCTTGTGTACAAACGTGTACTTTAATCCGCACACTGTTTTAAACTGTAAGAGTGTGTGTGTGTGTGTGTGTGTGTGTGTGTGTGTGTGTGTACAGGATCAGCTGACACGGGTGAAAGGTTCTGACGCTAACAGCTTAGTGGTTGATCATTAACAGCCGTGCGGTCTCTCTCGGTAATGTTTGCACCATGTTGATGATAAGGTGCACCATTAACTCCGGAGATAATACGCAGCAGAAAAAAGATCAGTACCAGAAAGGCGGGCCCGACTTACGAGCCTTACTTGGTCGGACTAAGACTTGCATGTACATTTTGATGACGCTCCTTCAGCTTTTGCTGATTCAAAATAGTGTGCATTTTCTCAAAAAGTCACATTTTATTGATGCAAAGTCAGCAGAACTTTGCTTCTCCTTTTTTTTTTCCTTTTTTTTTTTTTTTACTGTGGAGGATAGCTGCACACACACACCGTCCACAGTCAGTTTGTATATATGACCACACACACCCACACACACACACACACACACACACACACACACACACACACACACACACACACACACACACACACACACACACACACACACACACACACACACCGTCCACATCCATTATTCTCGCCGTTGCTGTTTACACATTGCGGTTTACACATTGTTCATTGTCATGGCAACACTTCCTGCCACTCGGTCCAAAGTAGAACACGGTTTAGTACTTTGTGAAGACAATGCACGGTTGTAGCTCTGCGGGCGCGATGAGGTCCAATAGAACCTTCAGAGTTCTGACTAGTATCACCACAAACACACTAAAAAGGTTTTTTTTTTGTGTGGTATGTCCACATTCACTTTTTTATAGGGCGTTAAAACTACTAACTGAACCAAAGACAAATGAAACAAAGCTATTAATAAGTTACCTAATGTGTACAGTAGGAAGGGGATTGTCCCGGTTTACCCGACACATGAAACGTGACAAATTGAGAGGGTGTAGTATCCACTTCAGTAGAGTGTTGGATATCTTAAAATGGGTTTTGTGGCAATTCCAACTTTGCCCACAGCGTCAGTTACTATGTAGCGTGGCGCTTTCCATCATTTTCAGCAGACTGCATTCCTCTCATGTGAGATCCAGCCAGGAATGGGGCCGTAATAATCCCTTCCTCACTTTATGCACAAATAGCCCAGCAAGTAACTTAAATGCAAACTGCACTTTCAAAAAAAAAAACATATATCTTCGTCTTTTTCTCTTCTGTGCGTTCTAAATAGTAAAAAACTGCTATCAGAGGCAGCTAACGATGCAGGTTTGTGTCGATCCCGCCTTAGAAGCACCCTAAAAACATCCAAAAACCTCCAACAACGCTCCGCGACCTGTGTATAACCAAAGTTAGCTCTTACATTGTTATAGTAGGAGCTAACGTCGAGGAACTACTTTTCTGGCGTAGTGATACATTGCCCGGTTCAAGCTGCACTTAGCTAGCCGGAGGTGCTAAAAACGCTAACAACGCACTTCTGCTGCTGCTGTATTCCTTCTGAAATGCATTCCACGTGTACAGTAGGAGTTTTTTGGTACAAAGCCGAGAAGTTGGTCCACTTTGAAAATCCCGGCGCTGGCTTTTGACAAACGGAAAAACCGCATAAGACCATGGCAACAATGCTAGGAAACATGTATCTATTTTTATTTTTTTTAAATCTGAGAAGGGAGGACTTTTCTGAATTGAGCAGCTCAAAGAGAGATCATGTGCTGAAAATACAACCATCCCGCCAGTCGGAAGATGTTTTGACAGAGCACAGGTGCTGAAAATACAACCATCCCGCCAGTCGGAGGATATTTTGTCAGAGCACAGGTGCTGAAAATACAACCATCCCGCCAGTCGGAGGATGTTTTGACAGAGCACAGGTGCTGAAAATACAACCATCCCGCCAGTCGGAGGATGTTTTGTCAGAGCACAGGTGCTGAAAATACAACCATCCCGCCATTCGGAGGATGTTTTGACAGAGCACAGGTGCTGAAAATACAACCATCCCGCCAGTCGGAGGATATTTTGTCAGAGCACAGGTGCTGAAAATACAACCATCCCGCCAGTCGGAGGATGTTTTGACAGAGCACAGGTGCTGAAAATACAACCATCCCTCCAGTCGGAGGATATTTTGTCAGAGCACAGGTGCTGAAAATACAACCATCCCTCCAGTCGGAGGATATTTTGTCAGAGCACAGGTGCTGAAAATACAACCATCCCGCCAGTCGGAGGATGTTTCGACAGAGCACAGGTGCTAAAAATACAACCATCCCGCCAGTCGGAGGATGTTTTGACAGAGCACAGGTGCTGAAAATACAACCATCCCGCCAGTCGGAGGATGTTTTGTCAGAGCACAGGTGCTGAAAATACAACCATCCCGCCAGTCGGAGGATATTTTGTCAGAGCACAGGTGCTGAAAATACAACCATCCCGCCAGTCGGAGGATATTTTGTCAGAGCACAGGTGATGAAAATACAACCATCCCACCAGTCGGAGGATGTTTTGACAGAGCACAGGTGCTGAAAATACAACCATCCCGCCAGTCGGAGGGTATTTTGTCAGAGCACAGGTGCTGAAAATACAACCATCCCGCCAGTCGGAGGATATTTTGTCAGAGCACTGGTGCTGAAAATACAACCATCCCGCCAGTCGGAGGATATTTTGTCAGAGCACAGGTGCTGAAAATACAACCATCCCGCCAGTCGGCATCCCAGTGACTGTAGCAATACTGCTACACGCCTCGCACAAAGTCCGCCACAGGTGGAAGCAAACACAAAATGTGCTTTCTATGTTGTTGTTGACTGAAGTAGCATTTGTTGCTATGCGCTCTGTGAAATCATCATGCCGAAAATGACCAAAATACTGTAAAAAAGTACGTTATCATGAGTGTGCCTTTTTGAATTTTTTGGATTTTTTTTAGTGTGCTTTATAGACAAAATAAACATAAATTAACTCTTGTCAACTGATAAAATTCTGTGCAAAAATATGTTTACAGTAAGATCAAATACTTAAAACTGTTAATAAAGTAGTGAATTTAAAAGTACATGATTTTTGTCTTTTTGAATCAGTATTGTGACAACCCTACTCTCGACAAAATATCCTGAAGCCTTCGTTATCAGTGTTTGGGAAATTACTTTAAAAAATAATCATAGTTACTTGTAATTTTTCCAAAAAGTAACTAAATTACTAACGGAATTACTTTTGCAATTCATTTCTAGGCAAAGTAGGTATTGTGTTACTTTTAAAAATAAAACAACAACAAAAAAAAACAACTTAAAAAAATCCGGCAAATGCAGTTGAAAGACGTTTCATGAAAGCAGAGTGTGCGTGTGTGCACTGAATTATGTTACATCCGGTTAATAAATAGACTGAATGTGGCTGTAGTCTCCTTGTCCACAAACGAGGTATTATAGGCTTGCAATGTTGCCACTTCAATCATTGATTTGTTGTTCATTATTCCCTCGTAGTAGTAGTAGTAGTGTGTATGCGTCTGTGCACTTACATGTTTTGTGTTGTTTGCTGTGTGATGTTGCCTTTGTTATCAGTGTTTGGGAAATTACTTTAAAAAGTAATCATAGTTACTTGTAATTTTTCCAAAAAGGAACTAAATTACTAGCGGAATTACTTTTGTAATTCATTTATGGGCAAAGTAGTTATTGTGTTACTTTAAAAACAAAAAATAAAATAAAAAAAAAACTTTAAAAATCCGGCAAATGCAGTTGAAAGACGTTTCATGAAAGCAGAGTGTGTGTGTGCCTTTAAAAAAAGTGTAACGTCGGCGAGAGAACCCTGACTTATGTTACATCCGGTTAATAAATAGACTGAATGTGGCTGTAGTCTCCTTGTCCACAAACGAGGTATTATAGGCTTGCAATGTTGTCACTTCAATCATTGATTTGTTGTTCATTATTCCCTCCTAGTAGTAGTAGTGTGTATGTCTGTGCACTTACATGTTTTGTGTTGTTTGCTGTGTGATGTTGCCTTCTTCTACAGTATTTGATCCCGAGTTGTTTTAGTTAGCTTTTTGTTTTCAATCGTATAAAAAAAGTTACTTCCTGTATTGAACTTGCTCTACTTTTGACATCAAACAATAGTATCAAAAGTAGCGTGCCACGTTACATTAAACCTATCGGTACCGTACAAAAAAAGTCATTAGATTACTCGTTACTAGTAAAGGTAATGCCGTTATTCCGAACACCGTTCGTTATGCAAATGAGGCTTCCTCGGAACAACAAACAGTTACAATATAACCTTGTTTTGGTTTTTTTAACGGAAGTACAACTGCAGATTAAAGATTTCATGAACTGGTTTGATTCCACGACCATTTATTCATTACGAGGAAATCGAATCTCTTCCAAGTCCGACGGAGGCGCTCTTACTCGGATTGCCAGATGAATATTTTCAAAGTAAAAGCGTGCTCAGCTTTGACTTGGCAGAGTTCTTTCAGCGCAGGGTGGTATCGGGGGTTATTTTTTCTAACGACGCGGTGCAAAGAGTACGCTGCTCGGAGGGTATCGGATGAGCTTTTTTCTTTGCTTTGGAGACCTGCTTGCTCAACACGAGGTCAAACTGGGAGTTTTAAGCGGAAATTTCAACACCGCCGCGTTTCAACATCGAGCCCGGAGACTTATGATGGTTTTGCTGACGACGACAATAAAGGCCGGCGAGCAGAAAAATGCGCCCAAAATTCAGGAGAAGTAGAATAGTTTATCTTTGTGTGCAGAAATTGTTTTTTTTAAACCAAAAAAAGCCTACTTGGCTATTTACTGCAAATCCAAGATGTGCCAGTTGTTTTTGGTGTTTTTTGTTGCGCCCTAAAAAGTGTCAATACTGTAAGTACTGCACTTCCTGTGCACCAGCTGTTTTGTTCTCATGCGCATCTCAGTTTTTGTTGCTAATCACCAAATTTGGAGGTGTTGAAATCGCCATGTAAAATTGCTAATGCTAGTGAGTAGCATGGATATAGCAAAAGCCAATGTACATTAGCATCACGGTAGCGCGTTTTTGGAAAGGGCTAACCTCCTCCAACCCCCGAGGACAGAGCCACGAACAATGGGAGACCGGGCTTTCTGCTCCGCCGCTCCCAGTCTGTTGAACGCTCTCCCTGACCACCTGAGGGCACCACAGACTGTGGATGCTTTTAAAAAAGGCTTAAAAACCCTTCTTTTAAAAAAAAAAAGCCTTTTTTTAGATACATGCATACTAGTTCTCGCTATTTGGCTGTTCTTGTTTTATTTTTTTAAATTATTTATTTATTTATTATCTTTTTATTTATGTTTACTCAATGTAAAGTGCTTTTTACAAATAAAATCTATTATTATTATTATTATTATTAAAAGTGGAGCCTTACGTAACTTACGTTGGCACGTTTGAGTTATTTATTTTGTTGGCATTAAAAAAATCGCAACATTGCTTGGCGCAAAATATTTTTAAATTTAATTAATTTATATGTAATGTCTGTGTGTACATATTATATAAATATGATGAATATATAATTAATAAAATTGGATATTAAGAGTATGTGAAAGTTTGACTCCTACCTTGAAGTTTTGTAATCAATCAGAAATATCAAGCAGCTAAAATGCGCTAAAAAATGTGTGGAGAGAGTGTTTTACATTTTTCCCATCATGCACTCAAATTTTTTTTTTTTATGGTGTTTTGATGTTTTTTTTTATAATATCGCAATATTCAGTCAACAGTTTGTGTTTTGTGTGAAAATGTGTGTTGACCTTTGTTTGTTGCATTTTTTTTTTTTTTTTTTTTTTTTTTTTGGACCATGACTAGGGAAGGTTGTTTGGATTGTGTCAAATGTGTAAATGCTGTGCTACGATTTCAAAGTATTTTCAAGGGTCATAGTTTGGACACCCCTGGGCTAGTGGGGGTTTGGCTGGTTCCGCGCAACCCTGGAATGGATTAAGTAAGGAACTTCATCCAGATGAGCCAGATCAAATACAGTATAAGCATATGGTGTTTATAAAGTATAAATAACTACTAAAGCAAATTTATGGGCTGTGAATCTTTTAAGTCAAAATGCAATCTGATTCTAATTCTTGGAGCAAGAATTTGATTTAAAATCCACTCTCGATTCAACACATTTTGTCGCAGTATACTCTTTTAAATGATGATAAAAAGCTTTTCAAAACAAGTTACAGGTTTGAACATGCTCCAAAATAAAAGTGTGCATAATAAATCAAATAAAAGTATGCATAATTCTGCTTTACGCTAAAATGATGCGAACTATCTGCGCAAGAGAATGAACGTACTTTATCAGGGCGGTCAACACTTTTGACATTTATTGGACTTAAATACATATGAATGCGATTAACTGTTCCTTTGTTACTTTATCTTATTTACACATTTTGTCGCAGTATATTCTTTTAAATGATGACAAAAGCTTTTCAAAACAAGTTACAGGTTTGAACATGTTCTAAAATAAAAGTATGCATAGTAAATCAAATAAAAGTATGCATAATTCTGCCTTACGCTGAAACTATGCGAACTATCTGCGCAAGAGAATGAACATACTTTATCAGTGCAGTCAACACTTTTGACATTTATTGGACTTAAATACATATGAATACAATTAACTGTTCCTCTGTTACTTTATCTTATATACACATTTTGTCGCAGTATATTCTTTTAAATGATGACAAAAGCTTTTCAAAACAAGTTACAGGTTTGAACATGTTCTAAAATAAAAGTATGCATAGTAAATCAAATAAAAGTACGCATAATTCTGCTTTACACTAAAATGATGCGAACTATCTGCGCAAGGGAATGAACATACTTTATCAGTGCAGTCAACACTTTTGACATTTATTGGACTTAAATACATATGAATGCAATTAACTGTTCCTCTGTTACCCCGCCTTCCGCCCGATTGTAGCTGAGATAGGCTCCAGCGCCCCCCGCGACCCCAAAGGGAATAAGCGGTAGGAAATGGATGGATGGATGTTCCTCTGTTACTTTATCTTATTTATGCATTTTGTCGCAGTATATTCTTTTAAATGATAATAAAAGCTTTTCCAAACAAGTTACAGGTTTGAACATGTTCTAAAATAAAAGTATGCATAGTAAATCAAATAAAAGTACGCATAATTCTGCTTTACGCTGAAATGATGCGAACTATCTGTGTGAGAGAATGAACGTACTTTATCAGTGCGGTCAACACTTTTGACATTTATTGGACTTAAATACATATGAATGCAATTAACTGTTCCTCTGTTACTTTATATTATTCATGCATCAAATAACTTAAATACCATTTTCAAACTAATTATTTTTCTTTATGATGTTTTCATGCATTTCTTTTTATCTCGGCTTGAAAAATGATACATTTTGCTCTGTAAGGCAGAGGATCTTAACCTTTTTGACCTCGGGGTCCAACTTTTTCATCTCCACTCAAATATTAACACTAAATTAGTAATCTTACTCTTAATTGTAATCATATTCAATAATGACATGTAACCTACTTTCATATTATATAAAAAGCATGTGTTAATCACACAAATATGTATATAATGCATAAACCTTAGGCTTAGGTCATGCTGATTATTACAATAAGTAATAACTGAATATTAATCTTGTAAATAACTGAGGAAAAATACATTCACACACAATATGTTGTGCTAAAATCGACTAAATTATTAAAAAATATGTCCCAAAAAATTAAAGTGCAAATTAAAAAACAGCTTCACCGCTTTAGTCATAATTTTTGCGCTTAAGAAACTTCTCTGTGACTTCTTCTGTTTGTTTGATATTGTCATTACTGCCACACGTGGTGGAAAACGGTATTACAACTGATTCACGCCGCGGCCCACATGGCCCACAGCTGAGAAACAGATATTTTTTTGGGGCGGGGGTTATGAAACAGCTACATCTGTAGTGCATCTGTGATGTAAATGTACATTTTCAAGCATAACAAGTGCTAAATGTAGTATGAATAACCATACGACAGTATTATTGGCCGTCAGAGGGGACCATACCAATAGACCGGCCTTTTTAACCTACTGGCCCATCTTTACCACGACAGATGGGTCTGGGGCACACTCAAATATTAACACTGAGTTAGCAATCTTACTCTTGATTTTAATCATATTCAGTAACTATATCTAACTGGCTTACAGTTTAACAGGATGTAATGATATAAAAGCATGTTTTAATCACAAAGAATATTATCAAAGTAAATAATAATCAAATATGCTGCAAAAAGTGATGAAAAAATAGTTTTTTATACAATACGTGGTAATATATATGTTTCTTAAATAAACTGTCAATTTAAATGAAAATACAGCTTCACCACTTTAGTCATATTTTTTGCACTGCAGAAACAAACAAGTCCTCTGTTTGTTTGATGTGTATTACAACTGAGTGCCGGATTCGTAGAGTGTAAAGGTGACGAAAGCGTGTTATTTCACGTCAAGAGTATATATATACTGTAATATAGGTCGTGAGTTCAAACCCCGAGTCGAGTCATACCAAAGACTATAAAAAATGGGAGCCATTACCTCCCTGCTTGGCACTCAGCATCAAGGGTTGGAATGGGTTAAATCACCAAAAATGATTCCGGGGCGTGGCCACCGTTGCTGCTCACTGCTTCCCTCACCTCCCATGGGGTGATCAAGGGTGATGGGTCAAATGCAGAGAGTGTGACAATCATGGATACTTTAACTTTAACTTAATATATAGTATAGTATATATCTAGTAATATTGTACATGGTAATTGGGATGTGTTATATATTGTGTATATTATATAATATAATAGACCAGTATATTTTATATACTGTATATATAATATGTCAATATTACATGTGTTTTATATTGCTACTATGGTATGTTTTTAGTCTACTTTATACATTTTGTTTCCACCCTCTTTTTGTGCATTATCCTTTCCATCCTTTCCCAATTTCCCTTGTGGATCATTAAGTGTAAGTCAAAGAGGGCTATACATGTCTAAGTTTATAGAAATTAGTTCATAAACGAGGGACGGGTGTCAGTAAGTATGTATGAAACTCCCATAGAAAACTCAATTCAGCTCATTTCTTTATTCAGAAGTTTATTTAGACACTTTTTGGACAATTAAAAATATAAGATTCTTTTTTTTTGTCTACTCCCTTTTTTCTCTCTCTCACATTGGTAATTCACAGAGCTCGGAATAATTCTTCATAAATAAAGTACAAAATACATTTTTTTTTTTGAACAGAAATAAATAGAATAAATACATTAGTTTAAGTTAAAACAATGCGAGGCAACCAATAACCAAAAAAAAAAAAAAGAAATACTGTGGCGTCGGAGTCCCTGAACCAGGCTGTCAATCAAACAGGAGACCTTAGAAGGGGTTCATTTAAAAAAAAAAAAAAAAATAAGAAAAGCGCTAAAATTACAAAATGTTGGGTGGTGTATTCACATCTATTTTTTCTCATGCACACTTTTGATCTTGCATCCGCTTACACCCCTGGTCTCGTAAAAAAAAGAAAAAGGCACACACAAGCATATGTACTCACACACATACTCACACACACTCAGAAGCGGGAAGTATAAAGCTTTGGTTGAATGCTACTAGGAGGCAGTTTTCTCCCATTCCAATTTGCTGTAAAGTGCATGTCACAGATAAAATGGCATCGTGTAGGTGTAGGGTCTTGGCATCAAACATACTGTTCTTGGCACTGAGGAGCTGGTGAGGCAGGGAGAGTCTTTAAGGCACGAGGATGGTCACCGCTGACGAGTCAGTTTGATCGCAAACCAATCAAACTGCCGCTACGAGGAATTTGATTGGTGGAAGACCACAAGGTCGAATTTGCTACACCCCAATCGGCACGAGAGCGATCTCTTTGCCCAAGATGAGTTCGGATTTGACAAATTAAGAAGTGTCAGAAAGTTGACTTGTCCTGATCAGTTCTGGGTACGAAGACAGACACAGTTCTTATCCTGAGGGGTCCGCCTAGTCGGACAAGGAGAGGCGCTCGAAGACCGTGAGCCGCTTGTTGGACGAGGCGTCAAAGGTCGGAGACTCAGTCCCGCTGGAGCCTCCGCTGCTGCTGCTGTAGCTGTCCTCCAGGGAGTCCTCGGAGGAGAAGCGCTGCAGACTGGCGTGCTTCATCGACCCGCCCGCGTACAGCGTGTTGCCGTCCTGCTGGTTCCCGTCCAGCGTCTTGGAGAAGCCTCTGCCGCCGTGTCCCTGCAAAGCGGAGAAGTCATTGCCGTGGCCGCAGAGGCAGCGCGAGGCCTTGGGCTCCACGATGAGAGGAATGTTGTGGATGTCCCCGGAACTGGCGCGGGTTTGGTGGGTGCCAAACTGGAAGGCCGCCACGTCCCGAGAGTGGGAGTCGCCGAACACCGGGGAAATGAGGTCTGCCGGGGGCGGGGAGACGGACGGAGCCCTGCTGAAACCCAGGTTTGGATCGACGAAGGATGTAGAGAACGGAGGCGGAGGGGAGGTGCGGGACGAGCCCAGGAAGCCTGCAAAGCTCACACTTTGGCGAAGCTGGTGGCGTGGGTTCTGACCGCCGGTTGCGGTCTGGTTTTGCTGGAATTTGGCTGATGCGAGTTGGCTGCCGCTGCTTCTTTCCTCGTGGATGAAGTGGCAACGTGAGCCGTACGGGCAGTACCCGAAGTTGTAGAAGGTTCTGCAGGGCTCCGTCTTGTACTTTGGGTGACGGTACATTCCACGCAGCTCCGCCTCGCCGTGGGCAAACTGGCACTTGCTGCCGTACTTGCAGCTGCCGGTCTCCTGGAAACCGCGGCAGAGCTCGGTCTTGTACCGGTTCGAGGAGAGCATGGGCGGAACCTGGGGTGGCAGATTGGACGCGGGAGGGAAGCCTGGCGGCGGGGCCACCGTCGTTGCAGGTCCTGAGGGAAAAGCCTCCAGGTTCTTGAGTTGCTCAATCGTGGAGAGCAGGGAGATGCTGGACTCAGTCAGGCTCATGGAGCGCGCTTGCAGGGCGGATGTTTTTGTCTGAAGGCCGGGGGCCTGGCTCCAGATGTTGAACGACCAGAGCGAGCTGCCATTGTCATCGTTGCCGAAACCGACGTCGGATGGCGTGGGCGGGGAGTCGGGCGAAAAGATCGAGGCGGACCGGTTCAGTCGACCCAGTCCCGGGACTTTGAGTTGAGATTGTCTTGTGAGCAAGGCGTCGTCCAGGGCCAGGTTCAAGAAGTTCTGTTGCAAACGGTCGATGCGGTTAGAACACAAATATTCTGCAAAGTCTGACTTCAACGTGGCAACATAGTTGTCATTCTTTACGCTAATCAGCAGAAATGCTTGACACAAACAACTCCAACACTTAAATGCGACCAAACCACAAGTTTGTTTACTAATAAACATTGACTCACCTTTGTGAAAATGTCGTCACGCATTTCGGACATGCTGTACCCTTCAGGCCGAGAGAGTCAACTGAAATCCTCTGTTCACTGTTCAATACTTGTGTCCACAGCTAAGTATGTTGAGGTCTGCTGGTCCGCTGCACTTTTTATGACTGCCGAAGACACTCCTCCCCCATTTGGGTGGAGTTTCCACTCGCTATATTCCCGGATGTCCCTCCCTCCACCTCAAGTTTCATGTGAGCTAAGGGTTGGGCGTTTTTTTTTTTTTTCTTCTTCTTCAAAACAGACACGGCAGAAACACACAAAAGCAGGACAGAAAAGAAACAAGTCAGTTTTGTGGCTCCCTTTTTTAACTTCTACACATGCTCTCCGTCCGGTGTGCCTCTGTTTGTCTTTCCCAACGTCCACAACAACCGCTCATTCCTAGGAATTATGAGAACTGGTCTGCAGGGAGCGATAAACCAAAATCCACCGTGTGAACTTTTTTTTTCACCGTTCCAAGCACCCAGATGTGACCAACATTGGGATTTCTTCAGAACCGGGTTGTTTTGTCGCAAAATACCTGAGCAGAGACATGACAGTACCTATATCTCGATGAGTAATGACAGGTTTTCAGGAAGTGTCATAAATCCTCTATGTGACCACATACCGTATATTTTTTTCTTTTACCCGCACACAGTTGATAAGTTCTTGCTTTATTTACCAGAATATGCTGAGCAATCCTCTACCCAGAATTTCAGTTTCTGTTAGATCACGAATACAAACACGCCTATTGATTAACCGGTTATTCTGAACCCTTTGGTCGGGAAACAAAACCAAAGCCAGGGACGGATAAAAGCAAAACAGATGGGCTCTGAAAGAGTAACCCAAGACAAACACTGATTGTTTTGAAACTGCAGCTCTTAAACTGCTTTATTGTTCACATTAAATCACACTGAGCGCATTTTTGAGGGTGTTTTGGTCGAAGATCTGCATCCCGCTTTAACTTTATGGCCGAGCGTGGAAATAAACCTGTGGCTGTTCTTTCTCCAATGTCAAACACGCACAGCTGTCACCACCGAGTTGGTGTGCTTTTCTTTAATTGACGATTTCAATTAAAGGACTTTAGTTTTGCTTCTAGTGTCATTTCAGGGAAGTGTCACAGCTGTTCCCCCCCCCCCCCGAGTCAAAATTTTTGCTACAAACGTCGCGTGCTGGAAGTGTCCCTGCGGTATGTTTAATTTGCTTACTAACCCCAGAGCAAAACAACACATGACTCAGTAGGGTTTACAGTAACGGTACAGTCCGCAACAAGTCAACCTCATGCTTGTTGATTGGCGGTATTAGTCCACTATCGTAAAGAAGACTTGTGAAATGATCCTTGTGTCAGGTGTGAGCATACTTGCCAACTCTCCCGAATTTTCCGGGAGACTCCCGAACTAGGAGTCTTGTTCACGAGTGAGGGAAGAGTGGATCGTGAGATCGACAGGCGGATCGGTGCGGCGTCTTCAGTAATGCGGACGCTGTATCGATCCGTTGTGGTGAAGAAGGAGCTGAGCCGGAAGGCAAAGCTCTCAATTTACCGGTCGATCTACGTTCCCATCCTCACCTATGGTCATGAGCTTTGGGTTATGACCGAAAGGACAAGATCGCGGGTACAAGCGGCCGAAATGAGTTTCCTCCGCCGGGTGGCGGGGCTTTCCCTTAGAGATAGGGTGAGAAGCTCTGCCATCCGGGGGGAGCTCAAAGTAAAGCCGCTGCTCCTCCACATCGAGAGGAGCCAGATGAGGTGGTTCGGGCATCTGGTCAGGATGCCACCCGAACGCCTCCCTAGGGAGGTGTTTAGGGCACGTCCGACCGGTAGGAGGCCGCGGGGAAGACCCAGGACACGTTGGGAAGACTATGTCTCCCGGCTGGCCTGGAAACGCCTCGGGGTCCCACAGGAAGAGCTGGATGAAGTGGCTGGGGAGAGGGAAGTCTGGGCTTCCCTGCTTAGGCTGCTGCCCCCGCGACCCGACCTCGGATAAGCGGAAGAAGATGGATGGATGGATGGACTCCCGAACTTCAGTGCCTCTCCCGAAAATCTCCCGGGACAACCATTCTCCCGAATTTCTCCCGATTTCCAGCCGGACTTAAGGCACGCCCCCTCCAGATCCGTGCGGACCTGAGTGAGGACAGCCTGTCGTCACGTCCGCTTGGCCAACCAAAAAGTAACTACAGAACACTATACCCTCCCACGCCCCCCAAAATCTCCCGAATTTGGAGGTCTCAAGGTTGGCAAGTATGGGTTTGACCCCACGATAAAAAAAAGGCCTACGATTAATTAAGGACAACCGAGGGAGCGCCGGCGGGGTCAAAGCCGTGGACTGTGGGTGATTACAGCAAGGCAGAAGGGAAAGCAACACCAGGATGCTAACATAGACGAGCCAGCATAAGTTGGTCTGATGATGCTGGTCATAAGAAAGCCTCCTGATTGACAACTAGGGTCAGATGTGCCTGGCGATTGTCTGACAGCGCCGGGCTTGAAAGGTCCTCTTATTAACAACCAGGAACAGGTGTGTCTATTGATCGTCTGGCGACGCTGGGCTTCAGAATGGATTGACAAGCAGGGACAGGTCATACTTGCCAACCTTGAGACCTCCGATTTCGGGAGGTGAGGGGGCGGGGGCGGGGTGTGTGGTTGGGGGCGGGGCGTGGTTGGGGGCGTGGTTAAAAGGGGAGGAGTATATTTACAGCTAGAATTCACCAAGTCAAGTATTTCATATATATATATATATATATATATATATATATATATATATATATATAAATATATATATAAATATAAGAAATACTAAGTCAAGTATTTCATATATATATATATATATATATATATATATATATATATATATATATATATATATATATATATATATATATATGTACACACATATATACATACATAAATATATATATATATATTTTTTATATATATATATATATATATATATATATATATATATATATATATATATATAGAGAGATATATATATATTTTTATATATATATATATATATATATATATATATATATATATATATATATATATATATATATATATATATAAGAAATACTTGACTTTCAGTGAATTCTAGCTATAAATATATATTTCTTTTATATATATATATATATATATATATATATATATATATATATATATATATATATATATATATATATATATATATATATAAAATAAATATACACATATACATACACATAACACTCATCTACTCATTGTTGAGTTAAGGGTTGAAATGTCCATCCTTGTTCTATTCTCTGTCACTATTTTTCTAACCATGCTGAACACCCTCTCTGATGATGCATTGCTGTGTGGCACGCACAAAAGTGCTTTCATCAAATGCACTAGATGGCAGTATTGTCCTGTTTAAGAGTGTCACAACATTGCTGTTTACGGCAGACGAACTGCTTTACGGTAGACGAAAACGTGACTGCTGTTGTTGCCACGCTGGGAGGACGTTAATGAAACTGCCTAACAATAAACCCACATAAGAAACCAAGAACTCGCCCTCCATCATTCTACAGTTATAACGTGATTGGGCAGGTACGCTGTTTATATTGTGGGAAAGCGGACTCAGGTCCGCATGGACCTGAGTCCGCCTGAATTTCGGGAGATTTTCGGGAGAAAATGTGTCCCGGGAGGTTTTCGAGGAGAGGCGCTGAATTTCGGGAGTCTCCCGGAAAATCCGGGAGGGTTGGCAAGTATGGGGACAGGTTGGTCTCCTGATTGTCTGATGTTGGGCACAGGGAGACTCCAGATTGACAACCAGGGACAGGAGTTTCTCACGATTGTCTGACAACACATGGCACAAGAAGCCTCCTGATTGACAACCAGGGACAGGCGCGTCTCCCGATTGTCTGACGACACTTGGCACAAGAAGCCTTTTGACCGGCCAGCAGGGACAGGTGTATCTGCTGATTGTCTGACGGTGTGCATAGGAAGCCTCCTGATTGACAGTCAGGACAGTCCTCCTGATTGACAATCAGGACCGGTGTGTCACCCGATTTTCTGACGACACTGGGCACCTGAAGCCTTCGGAATGACAACCAGGGACGGGTGTGTCTGCTGATTCTGTGACGACGCTGTGCATAAGAAGCGGCCTGATTGACAAACAGGGACAGGTGTGTCTCCTGATTGTCTAACGGCGCTGTGCATAAGAAGTGGCTTGATTGACAACCAGGGACAGGTGTGTCTTCTGATTGTCTGACGGCACTGAGAACCTGAACCCTTCTGATTGACAAACCCAGGACAGGTGTGTCTGCTGATTGTCTGACGACGCCGTGCATACGATGCGGCCTGATTGGCAGCCAGGGACAGGTGTGTCTCCTGATTGTCTGACGGCACTGGGAACCTGAACCCTTCTGATTGACAACCCGGGACCGTTGTGTCTGCTGATTTTCTGACGACGCCGTGCATAAGAAGTAGCTTGATTGACAACCAGGGACAGGTGTTTCTCCTGATTCTCTGACGGCGCTGGGCACAGAATGCCTCCAGATTGACTACCAGGGACTGGTGCGTCTCCGAACTGTCTGAGAACACTGGGCACAAGAAGCCTCCTAATATTAAATTGGGGAACAGGTTCCGATTGTCTGACGACACTTGGCATCCAGGAATCCATGTGTGTCTCCTGATTGTCAATGAAGGACAGATGAGGGAAACAGTACTCAAGTCAGAGATGAATTAGTGGTACAAGGAGGCAAACAGGAAGTGAAACGAAAATAAGAGCGGGGCATATAGGAAACGATACCAAACACAGCAAAAATAACAAAGTCCAAAACAGTCATGAGCGATCATGGCAACTGTTTTCTTTAAACACACTGGTTTGTTTATATACATATTTATATATATTTCTCAAAATATACGATGACATGTATACCCACACCTCCTGTTATCCTTTCTAATATTGCTCCAGTTAGAATTACAGTACCGCCATATGTGTACTTTGTATTACATCACATGACAAACAGAGCAGGTGTCAGACTTGTAGTACTTACTTAGATAACTGTGTTGTTCCAAGCATGGGAAGGAAGAAAGTGAGTGTGAAGGACAGAAGTGGATGATATTCAATGAATTAAAGAAAGAAATCACCGAAAACATGACAGAGTGTGCACCTTGGTAAAGGTTGGAGCGTAGCACGGCTCGTCTGCACGATACTGAAGCAGAATGAGTCGATAACGCCGGCCAAGGACGTTAATTATTCTTTGGGCACCGAACGATTCCATCCGATTCCCGGGGTGACAATTTGATCGAATTGTCACCCCGGGAATCGGATCGAATCGTTCGGTGCCCAAAGAATAATTAACGTACTTGGCCGTTCCAAGGACGTTAATTATTCTTTGGGCACCGAACGATTCGATTCTGAATCGAATTGTCACATTGGAATGGTCACCCTCGGAATTGGATCGAATTGTTCGGTGCCCAAAGAATAAATAATGTTAATTCTTCTTTGGGCACCGAACGATTCGATTCTGAATCGAATTGTCACATTCGAATTGTCACCCTGGGAATTGGATCGAATCGTTCAAGGACGTTAATTATTCTTTGGGCACCGAACAATTCGAGCCGATTTCCGGGGAGACAATTCGATTCTGAATCGAATTGTCACAATCGAATTGTCACCCCGGGAATCGGATCGAATCGTTCGGTTCCCAAAGAATAATTAATGTCCTTGTCACCCCAGGAATCGGATCGACAACCAAGGACGTTAATTACTCTTTGGGCACCGAACGATTCGATTCTGAATCAAATTGTCACATTCGAATTGTCACCCTGGGAATTGGATCAAATCGTTCGGTGCCCAAAGAATAAATAATGTCCTTGTCACAGGACGTTAATTCTTGGGGCGGTATAGCTCGGTTGGTAGAGCGGCCGTGCCAGCAACTTGAGGGTTGCAGGTTCGATCCCCGCTTCCGCCATCCTAGTCACTGCCGTTGTGTCCTTGGGCAAGACACTTTACCCACCTGCTCCCAGTGCCACCCACACTGGTTTAAATGTAACTTAGATATTGGCTTTCACTATGTAAAGCGCTTTGAGTCACTAGAGAAAAGCGCTATATAAATATAATTCACTTCACTTCACTTCACTTCTTTGGGCACCGAACGACTCGATTCTGAATCGAATTGTCACATTCGAATTGTCACCCTGGGAATTGGATCGAATCGTTCGGTGCCCAAAGAATAACTAATGTCCTTGTCACCCCGGGAATCGGATCGACGTTCAAGGACATTAATTATTCTTTGGGCACCGAACGATTTGAGCCGATTTCCGGGGAGACAATTCGATTCAGAATCGAATTGTCACCCCGGGAATCGGATCAAATCGTTCGGTTCCCAAAGAATAATTAATGTCCTTGTCACCCCAGGAATCGGATCGACGACCAAGGACGTTAATTATTCTTTGGGCACCGAACGATTCGATTCTGAATCGAATTGTCACATTCGAATTGTCACCCTGGGAATTGGATCGAATCGTTCGGTGCCCAAAGAATAAATAATGTCCTTGTCACAGGACGTTAATTCTTCTTTGGGCACCGAACGATTCGATTCTGAATCGAATTGTCACATTCGAATTGTCACCCTGGGAATTGGATCGAATCGTTCGGTGCCCAAAGAATAAATAATGTCCTTGTCACCCCGGGAATCGGATCGACGTTCAAGGACGTTAATTATTCTTTGGGCACCGAACAATTCCAGCCGATTTCCGGGGAGACAATTCGATTCTGAATCGAATTGTCACAATCGAATTGTCACCCCGGGAATCGGATCAAATCGTTCGGTTCCCAAAGAATAATTAATGTCCTTGTCACCCCGGGAATCGGATCGACGTTCAAGGACGTTAATTATTCTTTGGGCACCGAACGACTCGATTCTGAATCGAATTGTCACAATCGAATTGTCACCCCGGGAATCGGATCGAATCTTTCGGTTCCCAAAGAATACATAATGTCCTTGTCACCCCGGGAATCGGATCGACAACCAAGGACGTTAATTATTCTTTGGGCACCGAACGATTCCATCCGATTCCCGGGGTGACAATTCGATTCTGATACTGAAACAGAATGAGTCGATAATGGATAAGGACGTTATCTGATTCAGAATCAAATTCTCACCCCGGGAATCAGATCCAATCGTTCGGTGCCCAAAGAATAATTAACGTACTTGGACGTTAATTATTCTTTGGGCACCGAACGATTCGATTCTGAATCGAATTGTCACATTCGAATTGTCACCCTGGGAATTGGATCGAATCGTTCGGTGCCCAAAGAATAAATAATGTCCTTGTCAGGACGTTAATTCTTCTTTGGGCACCGAACGATTCGATTCTGAATCGAATTGTCACATTCGAATTGTCACCCTGGGAATTGGATCGAATCGTTCGGTGCCCAAAGAATAAATAATGTCCTTGTCACCCCGGGAATCGGATCGACGTCCAAGGACGTTAATTATTAACGTCCTTGGCCTATTCGATCTGATTCCCGGGGTGACAATTCGATTCTGATACTGAAACAGAATGAGTCGATAATGGATAAGGACAATATCTGATTCAGAATCGAATTCTCATCCCGGGAATCAGATCCAATCGTTCGGTGCCCAAGTAATAATTAACGTACGTGGCCGTTCCAAAGACGTTAATTATTCTTTGGGCACCGAACAATTCGATCCGATTCCCGGGGTGACAATTCGAGTGTGACAATTTGATTCAGAATCAAATTGTCACCCCGGAAATCGTCTCGAATCGTTCGGTGCCCAAAGAATAATTAACGTACTTGGCCGTCGATCCGATTCCCGGGGTGACAATTCAATCGATTTGTCACCCCGGGAATCGTTCGGTGCCCAAAGAATAATTAACGTCCTTGGCCTATTCGATCCGATTCCCGGGGTGACAATTCCATTCTGACACTGAAGCAGAATGAGTCGATAATTCCGGCCAAGGACTTGAATTATTCTTTGGGCACCGAATAATTCAATCCGATTCTCGGGGTGACAATTCGATTCAGAATCGATTCAAATCGATTCTCGTAATTGTTATAATGAAACTTTTTAAAAACAGGTTTCAGATTAGAATAGCTGTTTCTGGTTGCATGAAGATTGCCTAAAAACGTATTTAAAAAATGTGTTTTCTTATATAAAAAATGTTTTTATTTGATTTTGTTTTTTTAATCGTTTTTTTAATATGTTATGAATCGATTTAGAATCGAGATGAATGAATAGCGTGGTTTGGATTTTTGTGCACTCCTAGTTAATATGATATCTAAATGGCGGACATTTATCCATGAAAATATGGAGAAGCTGCCGACG
>NC_084577.2:25957586-25960086 GCF_033978685.3 Nerophis lumbriciformis | reverse complement strand
TATATATATATATATATATATATATATATGTGTGTGTATGTTACTCATCAGTTACTCAGTACTTGAGTAGTTTTTTTACAACATACTTTTTACTTTTACTCAAGTAAATATTTGGGTGACTACTCCTTACTTTTACTTGAGTAATAAATCTCTAAAGTAACAGTACTCTTACTTGAGTACAATTTCTGGCTACTCTACCCACCTCTGATTGTGAACGGCCGCACTACCACTTATTTTCTTTCTTGAAGCAGAAGTCTCATATTTGCACCTCTTTCAGGAGTCCAAGGCCGGGCTGAATCCCAAATCCCAAGTCATCCTGGTGTTAGTCACCGCCTTACTCACCACGCTGATGTCAACAACAACAACAATGGCCAAAAAAAGTACAAGACTGAAATAGAGCCGGTGACTACATTGAGGATTGTGGTGAAGATCCTTTTTTTTTTTTTTTTTTTTCTTTTTTTACTTGGATAATCCTCATCTTCCCAACAGCCTTACTTTTAGAAAGCACTTGTTTTCCGGCAATAAATATCAAAAACGGTATTTATTTTTTAAAAGTAGGACAACCCTTATGTGACCTCTTCTCTCCCATCTTTCCAGGCGAGACTGTTTGACCGGTCTGTTCTATTAAGTGATTGTTTGCAAATATTTAACCGTGCCCATTGAAACATTACTATGGTGACTTGCCAAACATTACAACATAAGCAGGCGCCGTTCCAGCCGTTTCCTAGCGACGGCGGCGGCGAGGACAGGCAACATGGCTGATCGTGAAACGCAAGATTTTTTTTTTTTTTTTTTTCTTCTTCAGGAAAACAAGGATGATTGAAGTTTGGTGTGCTGTCCTTTGGCACACGTTGGCCAAGGAAAGTACCTGCCTGTGTGAGTAATACGCTCCTCAACGTGCCTTATCATAACTGCAACATATCATTATGACTCGGGGCGGGGGGGGCAACCATAACCGCAACACAGGGCGTATTGCTCGGAAAGACATTTACCTTATTCTAGCAATTATGTGGACGAAAACAAGGGAATTTTGCACATCAACCCCATAAAAGAAACAAAAAAAACACACTTCTAAATAGTGAAAAACTGCTAGTAAGAGGCGGCTAACAAAACAGGTACTTGCATTTAATCTATTCCGGCTATAAAGCGCTCTAAAAACATCCCAAAAAAACGCCAACAATGCTCCATTTGCATGCCGTGACATACATTTAACCAAGCTATATTGGTATTATAGGAGCTAACACAGAGGAACTACTTTTCTGGCGTAGTGATAAATCACCTTGTTTACGCTAGCTTGAGCTGCTATTAATATTGGTTGCAACCTGACACTACATTAATAGCTTTATGTATCTATACATCTATATGTGTGTATATATGTATATGTAAATATATATGTATAGTTGTACACGTGTATATGTGTGTATATGTATATATGTGTGTGTATATGTATGTATTTATGTATATAGGTGTATGTACCGGTATATGTATGTATTTATGTATATATGTGTGTGTATATGTATGTATTTATGTGTATATATATATATATATATATATATATATATATATATATATATATATATATATATATATATATATACTATAGTGGTATTGTTATTAAAGGAGCTATCACCGAGGAACTACTTTTCTGGCGTAGTGATTAATCACCTTGTTTACGCTACCTTGAGCTGCTATTAATATTGGTATAAACCTGACACTAAATGAATAGCTGTATGTATCTATATATGTATATGTGTGTATATATGTATATGTGTGTATTTATGTATATGTATTTATACGTGTATATGTGTACCGTGTATATATGTGTGTATATGTATGTATTAATGAATATATGTGTGTGTATATGTATGTATTTATGTGTGTATGTATATATATATATATATATATATATATATATATGTACATATATATATATATATATATATATATATATATTTATGTGTGTATATATATATATATATATATATGTACATATATATATATTTATATATATATATATATATATATATATATATATATATATATATATACATATATATATATATATATATTTTTATATATATATATATATATATATATATATATATATATATATATATATATATATTTATAAATAAATATATATATATATATATATTTTTTTTAATATATATATATATATATATATATATATATATATACTATAGTGGTATTGTTATTAAAGGAGCTATCACCGAGGAACTACTTTTCTGGCGCAGTGATTAATCACCTTGTTTACGCTACCTTGAGCAGCTTTTAATATTGGTATAAATTTGCGCTAAAATATTGGTATTTTAGCACTTCCATAGCGAGTCTACTGACAGATATAAGTTAGAACTGTTTGCTAATTTGTGTTAAAAATAACAACAGTGGAGGATGAATGCCCCTACAACAAGAGGATAGAGAAAAAGAAGGAAATGATTGACTACAGTGGCGGATATTTTCGGGACTTATGCAGATCCCA
>NC_084577.2:25932586-25950086 GCF_033978685.3 Nerophis lumbriciformis | reverse complement strand
GGAGGTTAATTAGTGCCTTTATTACAAAACACTGAATTTATGGAACTGAATTTTTTGCTTTTGAATTTTATGAATTTAATTTTTTTGACATTAAATGATGCTGACAATTTCATTGGAAAAAAATGCAATGTAAAAAAAATCAGTGTCACGTGACTTCAATCTTGACACCTCATTGGCTGGTTCTGAGACACGATCAATAGCTTCAGCCTCATTTACCGGAAAATAGTCTTGCTTTTTTTTTTACACTGATTTTTTTTACACTAAATTTTTTTTATACTTAATTTTTAAACGCTGATTTTTTTATTTTTTTATTTTTTACATCTAATTATGCTGACAATTTAAATGAATAAACAAGTGTAAAAATTCACTTTTTTTTTTTTTTTTTAGAATTTAATGGATACAATTTCAGTGTAAAAAAAAAAAATCAGTGCAGAAATATTTGTTGCTTCAAAACTCAAGACCCAGTTCTGTGTAGGTTAATTAGTATCTTTATTATGAAAGTTTTCTTTGACACTGAATTTATGGAACTAGATTTTTTAAATTTTGAATTTTTTTTACATTAAATTATGCTGACAATTTCATTGGAAAAAAATTCAGTGTAAAAAAAATTAGTGTCACATGACTTCAAACTTGACACATTTTTTTTTTTACACAAACATTTTTTTACATCTAATTATGCTAACAATTTAAATGAATAAACAAGTGTAAAAATTCACTTTTTTCTTTAGAATTTAATGGATACAATTTCAGTGTAAAAAAAAAAAAATCAGTGCAGAAATATTTGTTGCTTCAAAACTCAAGACCCAGTTCTGTGTAGGTTAATTAGTATCTTTATTATGAAAGTTTTGTTTGACACTGAATTTATGGAACTGGATTTTTTGATTTAGAATTTTTTTTACATTAAATTATGCTGACAATTTCATTGGAAAAAAATTCAGTGTAAAAAAATGTTAGTGTCACGTGACTTCAAAATCGTCAGCATAAATTAATATCAAAATTCAGTTGTCAAAATTCCAACACAACAAATGCAGCTACATAAGTTCAGTGCCCAAAAAAAAAGCTTTCGTAATAAAGACACAAATTAATTTTCAAAATCAACCTTCATACACTTCCTGTAAATTAAGATTGAAGCAATCAATCCTGTTTCAGAAATAACAAATATTTCTGCTCTGAATATTCATTTTTTTTCTACACTGACTTTTTTTGCACTGAATTTTTTTGCACTGAACACCGTAATCAAACAAACTGAATTTTTAAACGCACAAATTTTACTCGCACATTTTTTATCCGATTAAATTGTCAGCATAATTTAATGTCAAAATTCAGTTGTCCAAATTCCAACACAACAAATGCAGCTACATAAGTTCAGTGTCAAAAAAAAAAAAAGCTTTCGTGATAAAGACACAAATTATTAATCATTTCATAATCAACATCCATAAACTTCTGGTAAATTAAGACTGAAGCAATCGATCCTGTTTCAGAAATAACAAATATTTCTGCTCTGAATATTCTTTTTTTTTTCTACACTGACTTTTTTTGCACTGAACACCGTAATCAAACAAACTGAATTTTTAAACGCACACATTTTGCTGACACATTTTTATCCGATTAAATTGTCCGCATAATTTAATGTAAAAATTCAGTTGTCAAAATTCCAACACAACAAATGCAGCTACATAAGTTCAGTGTCAAAAAAAAAAAAGCTTTCGTGATAAAGACACAAATTATTAATTATTTCAAAATCAACATCCATAAACTTCTGGTAAATTAAGACTGAAGCAATCGATCCTGTTTCAGAAATAACAAATTTTTTTGCTCTGAATATATATATTTTTTCTACACTGACTTTTTTTGCACTGAATTTTTTTGCACTGAACACCGTAATCAAACAAACTAAATTTTTAAACGCACACATTTTGCTCACACATTTTTATCCGATTAAATTGTCTGCATAGTTTAATGTACAAATTCCGTTGTCAAAATTCCCACACAACAAATGCAGCTACATAAGTTCAGTGTCAAAAAAAAAAAAGCTTTCGTGATAAAGACACAAATTATTAATTATTTCATAATCAACATCCATAAACTTCTGGTAAATTAAGACTGAAGCAATCGATCCTGTTTCAGAAATAACAAATATTTCTGCTCTGAATATTCTTTTTTTTTTTCTACACTGACTTTTTTTGCACTGAATTTTTTTGCACTGAACACCGTAATCAAACAAACTGAATTTTTAAACGCACACATTTTGCTGACACATTTTTATCCGATTAAATTGTCCGCATAATTTAATGTAAAAATTCAGTTGTCAAAATTCCCACACAACAAATGCAGCTACATAAATTCAGTGGCAAAAAAAATTAAAAATAGCTTTGGTAATAAAGACACACATTCAACTCATGCTATGACTTTAAGGCAGTGGCCTTCTTTTTGAAGTCATTGTGCGACCAACACATGATGGTTCCTGACAAAGCTCAGCCCACAGGAGCAGTAAATGCTTTGTCAGCATGTGTGTGTGTGTGTGTGTGTGTGTGTGTGTGTGTGTGTGTGTGTGTTCTTGTATTTCTACCCTTCTTGAGACATCAGCAAGGAAAAGTACCTTTCATATGGGGAGCAGTGAACAAGTGGTGACATAAATCATGGTCCCAATACAAAAAAACATTGCATCTAATAGAGAATGTCAACATATGAAATAACAAGTGTGTGTAAAAATTTGAAGTGCTCCCCCTCTGGCCGACATATGCAATAACAAATGTGTGTAAGAAATTGAAATGTGCCCCCTTTGGCCAAAATGAATAAAAAAATAAAAATAAAATATGCATATAGAAATATACTATAATAACTTGAAGTAAATAATGAAGAATAAAATCCAATTACAAACCAAAGAATCCCCCAAAAATAAATAAACTAAAAGCAGTCTTTTTCTCACAATGTGTCGACTTTTTTCTTATAAAATTGGGAACAATATGTCATATTCTTTCTGTTTCTGTAATATTGCAATATTTTCTCGTAAAATTATTACTTTTTCAATGTAAAATTGTTGCTTTTTAATGCAAAATGGTGACATTTGTCTTATTGAATTCTGACTTGTATCACAATGTCGCCAGTTTTTTTGGTTGTTGTAAAATAGTGACATTTTTGGAGTAAAATTATGTCTTTTGTCATAATATTGCCAGAATTTTAAAGTTTTCTTATAAAATTGCGACTTTTGTCGAGTAAAATTACGACTCTTTTCATAAAATTGCCCAAATTCTAAGCTTTTCTTGTAAAATTGCGACTGTTTTGTAAAATAGTGAAATTTTTGGAGTAAAATGATGACTTTTGTCATAACTTTGCCAAGTAAAATTCAGATTATTATTATAATATTGCCAACATTTTAAAGTTTTCTTATAAAATTGCGACTGTTTTGTAAACTAGTGAAATTTTTGGAGTAAAATGATGACTTTTGTCAAAACTTTGCCAAGTAAAATTCAGATTATTATTATAATATTGCCAGAATTTAAAAGTTTTCTTATTAAATTGCGACTTTTGTCGAGTAAAATTACGACTCTTTTCATAAAATTGCCCAAATTCTAAGCTTTTCTTGTAAAATTGCGACTGTTTTGTAAAATTGTGAAATTTTTGGAGTAAAATGATGACTTTCGTCATAACTTTGCCAAGTAAAATTCCGATAATTATTATAATATTGCCAGAATTGTAAAGTTTTCTTATAAAATTGGGACTTTTGTTGAGTAAAATGACGACTCTTTTCAGAAAGTTGCCAACATTTTAAGCTTTTCTTGTAAATTTGCGACTGTTTTGTAAAATAGTGACATTTTTGGAGTAAAATTATGACTTTTGTCATAACTTTGCCAAGTAAAGTTCAGATTATTACTATAATATTGCCAGAATTTTAAAGTTTTCTTATAAAATTGTGACTTTAGTCGAGTAAACTTACGACTCTTTTCAGAAAATTGCCAAAATTCTAAGCTTTTCTTGTAAAATTGCGACTGTTTTGTAAAATAGTGACATTTTTGGAGTAAAATTATGACTTTTGTCATAACTTTGCCAAGTAAAATTCCGATAATTATTATAATATTGCCAGAATTCTATAGTTTTCTTATAAAATTGCGACTTTTGTCGAGTAAAATGACGACTCTTTACAGAAAATTGCCAACATTTTAAGCTTTTTTGTAAAATTGCGACTGTTTTGTAAAATTGTGAAATTTTTGGAGTAAAATGATGACTTTTGTCATAACTTTGCCAAGTAAAATTCCGATAATTATTATAATATTGCCAGAATTTTAAAGTTTTCTTAAAAAATTGCGACTTTTGTCGAGTAAAATTACGAATCTTTACAGAAAATTGCCAACATTTTAAGCTTTTCTTGTAAAATTGCGACTGTTTTGTAAAATAGTGACATTTTTGGAGTAAAATTATGACTTTTGTCATAACTTTGCCAAGTAAAATTCCAATAATTATTATAATATTGCCAGAATTTTAAAGTTTTCTTAAAAAATTGCGACTTTTGTCGAGTAAAATTACGACTCTTTTCAGAAAATTGCCAAAATGTTAAGCTTTTCTTGTAAAATTGCGACTGTTTTGTAAAATAGTGACATTTTTGGAGTAAAATTATGACTTTTTGTCATAACTTTGCCAAGTAAAATTCAGATTATTATTATAATATTGCCAGAATTTAAAAGTTTTCTTACTAAATTGCGACTTTTGTTGAGTAAAATTAAGACTCTTTTCATAAAATTGCCCAAATTCTAAGCTTTTCTTGTAAAATTGCGACTGTTTTGTAAAATTGTGAAATTTTTTGAGTAAAATGATGACTTTTGTCATAACTTTGCCAAGTAAAATTCCGATAATTATTATAATATTGCCAGAATTTTAAAGTTTTCTTATAAAATTGTGACTTTTGTCGAGTAAAATGACGACTCTTTACAGAAAATTGCCAACATTTTAAGCTTTTCTTGTAAAATTGCAACTGTTTTGTAAAATAGTGAAATTTTTGGAGTAAAATTATGATTTTTCTCATAACTTTGCCAAGTAAAATTCAGAATATTACTATAATATTGCTAGATTTTTAAAGTTTCCTTATAAAATTGTGATTTTAGTCGAGTAAACTTACGACTCTTTTCAGAGAATTGCCAAAATTTTAAGCTTTTCTTGTAAAATTGCGACTGTTTTGTAAACTAGTGAAATTTTTGGAGTAAAATGATGACTTTTGTCAAAACTTTGCCAAGTAAAATTCAGATTATTATTATTATAATATTACTAGAATTAAAAACATTTTTGAATAAAATTGCGACTTTTGTCGAGTAAAATTACGACTCTTTTCATAAAATTGCCCAAATTCTAAGCTTTTCTTGTAAAATTGCGACTGTTTTGTAAAATTGTGAAATTTTTGGAGTAAAATGATGACTTTTGTCATAACTTTGCCAAGTAAAATTCAGATTATTATTATAATATTGCCAGAATTTAAAAGTTTTCTTTTTAAATTGCGACTTTTGTCGAGTAAAATTACGACTCTTTTCATAAAATTGCCCAAATTCTAAGCTTTTCTTATAACATTTTTGGAGTAAAATTATGACTTTTCTCATAACTTTGCCAAGTAAAATTCAGATTATTATTATAATATTGCCAGAATTTGAAAGTTTTTTTTTATAAAATTGCGACTTTTGTCGAGTAAAATTACGACTCTTTTCATAAAATTGCCCAAATTCTAAGCTTTTCTTGTAAAATTGCAACTGTTTTGTAAAATTGTGAAATTTTTGGAATAAAATTATGACTTTTGTCATAACTTTGCCAAGTAAAATTCCGATAATTATTATAATATTGCCAGAATTTTAAAGTTTTCTTATAAAATTGCGACTTTTGTCGAGTAAAATTACGACTCTTTACAGAAAATTGCCAACATTTTAAGCTTTTCTTGTATAATTGCGACTGTTTTGTTAAATAGTGAAATTTTTGGAGTAAAATTATGACTTTTGTCGAAACTTTGCCAAGTAAAATTCAGATTATTACTATAATATTGGCAGAATTATAAAGTTTTCTTATAAAATTGCGACTTCTGTCGAGTAAAATTACGACTCTTTTCAGAAAATTGCCCAAATTTTAAGCTTTTCTTGTAAAATTGCGACTGTTATTGAGTGAAATTCCAACTTTTATCATAATATTGCACAAATGTTCAGTTTTTCTTGTATAATTTTGACTTGCATTGAGTAAAATCATAACTTTTATTATAATACTGCCAAAATTCTAAGTTTTTCTTGCGAAATTGTGACCTTTTTCTTGTGAAATCCCAACTTATTTTTCACAACAAGCTTTTTTATATTTGCATAGTATGTATATATTATTAATGTTGTAACTACACATCTTTATATATCTAGAAAGGGTGGTCCTAAAGAGGTAGGCCTTTTTCGGAGGTCTCAAGAAGGTAAGAAATACATGAATGTGTGTGTGTGTGTGGGTGTGTGTGCTCACACTTCAGGTTCTGTGCTGCGTTCAATGACAGCGGTGAGTGTCGTCGCTCGTGCATCACCCCACTGTGACTCACCCGGTGTGGAGGGGTTTTCCCACTCTGCCGCATGGCTGCCCTCCAGCACACAAAGATCCTTGCAGACCCATTTTTGGGGGGACGTTTACTCCACCCCCTAAGGTGCTATGCTAAAAAGCTGGTGTTTCCCACGGACTGGCAATCTATTTGGGCGTGGCTGAGGTCGATATGTCATCGTAGTATAAGTTGTATAACAGGCCATGACTCATGTATTTAAAAAAAAAAAAGGATTAAAAACATGTACGTATATTTAAAGACATAAGTGTTTTTAGTTATTAATAGCATATTTTGGTTTGCTGTATTTTGTCTATTTGAGAAGCACTGGTACAAATGAAAACAAAACAATGCAAACATACAATGGAGAGGCTAAAAATAAAAAATAAAAAAAATAAAATAGCATCACAATCTTTTTATGCATTCATCCATTCGTCTTATTCCGTTCATACAACTTGGGATCAAGAGTTTTTGAATATTTAATTTGATTTGTTTTACTTTTTTGGCTCAAATTTCTCAATAAACTTCAGTCCTAAATGAAAATGTCAATCATGTAATTTTTATGTATTTTTTTTTTTTTTTTACCCATTTAAAGGCTTTTAATATCACATGTAAAAAATAGTAAAATAACTAATGTTAGTGAAATACCGTGTTTTTTGGACCATAAGGCGCACCAGATTTTTTTTTTCTCCATTTAAAAGACTTCCTAAGAACTCCTAATAGGGGCCTTTTTGGTGTCCTTATAAACACACCGTAATAATACCGTATGTTGAAGCACAGTACGTCTGACTATGGTAGCCGTAGCGTTTCGACAATCCATCAAACGGTGAAGCTTCAAAGTTTACCAAAGTCGTACTAAAACATTTTGACAGATTTTTGAGCACCATGCGTAATGTTCTATATTCTCAATGATACATCAACGTTTTGGGTTTGCTTGCTTACCTGTACTTGCTCGCGCCATTTATTGAACAGGGGGGCGTCAGCCTGCCGTCCACGCGTATCGCTTGTGTGACTGCCATCGACTGGTCACACTTATCATTACACCATGTACAAAATGAAATTGCTTGGAGGTCGGTAAGCACAACCAGAACTATTCCGTACATTAGGCGCACCGGGTTATAAGGTGCACTGTCGATTTTTGAGCAAATGAAAGGATTTTAAGTGCACCTTATAGTCTGGAAAATACAGTGTACACTAATGTAAAACTGTTACATAATTAACTAAAATATTTTGGCAGATTTTTGAGCACGGTGTGTAATGTTCTATATTCTCAATGATACATCAAAGTTTTGGTGTTGCTTGCTTACGGGTACTTGCTCGCGTCATTTAATATAGTCCACAAAATACGGTATGAAATCATTTAAAATTGACATCATTTAATCAAGGAACATCAACCTTTTAGTGTTGCTTGCTTGCAGGTACTTGCTTGCGTCATTTAATATAGTCCAAAAAATATGGTATAAACTCATTTAAAATTGACATAATTGAATCAAAAGGCTGTCAAAGGGTGGTTGAATTTTTTTTTTTTTTGTAATCTTTTTATTTTTTCATTTTTTTATTTAACATAAAACAACCTTCTCATAAAAAAAATGATGTACAATAATAAAGGGATACAACACAATTATAGCCAAAAATACAGCAGGAATTTACTGAAAGGACTAAAATGTCCATCTTTATCCCCTGAGGGTTAGAAAATAAATACATACAAATTATTACTAATTCCGGCGGAGGATGAATGCATAACAAGAATATTGAGAAATTTTCAGTCCATTTTCAGGACTTATGCAGATCCCAAATACACATCAGCAGGTACCAATAGGTAAGAAAAGTATTTTTTTTTGCATAATATTGCAAAACAAAACGCCAGATAATGTTTCCTAGTAGGTGTCATTTTGGGGTCCTTATACACACACCGTAATAATACTTGAATGTTGAAGCAGAGTACGTCTGACTATGGTAGCCGTAATGCTCCGACAATCCATCAAACAGTGCGGCTTCATAGTTTACCAAAGTTGTACTAAAACATTTTGACAGATTTTTGAGTACTGCATGTAATGTTCTACATTCTCAATGATACATCAACGTTTTGGTGTTGCTTGCTTACGGGTACTTGCTCGCGTCATTTAATATAGTCCAAAAAATATGGTATAAACTCATTTAAAATTGACATAATTTAATCAAAAGGCTGTCAAAGGGTGGCTGAAATGTTTTTTTTTTTAATATTTTAATTCTATTTTTTTTAATTTAACATAAGACAACCTTCTCAGAAAAAAAAAAGTACAATAATAAAGGGATACAACAAAATGATAACCAAAAATACAGCACACATTTAAAATGTCCACCTTTATCCCCTGAGGGTTAAAAAATAAATACATAAAAAATATTACTAATTTTTAATTTATTACAAATGGCAACAGCGGAGGATGAATGCCCCATAACAAGAATATTGAGAAATTTTCAGTCCATTTTTAGGACTTATGCAGATCCAAAATACACATCAGCAGGTACCAATAGGTAAGAAACATTGTATTTTTTGCTTAATATTGCGAAACAAAACGCCAGATAATGTTTCCTAATAGGTGCCATTTTGGGGTCCTTATACACACACCATAATAATACTTGTATGTTGAAGCACAGTACGTCTGACTATGGTAGCCGTAATGTTCCGACAATCCATCAAAAGGTGCGGCTTCAAAGTCGTACTAGAACATTTTGACGTGTGTAATGTTCTATATTATCAATGATACATCAACGTTTTGGTGTTGCTTGCTTACGGGTACTTGCTCGCATCATTTAATATCGTCCAAAAAATACGGTATAAACTAATTTAAAATTTACATAATTTAATCAAAAGGCTGTCAAAGGGTGGTTGAAATTTTTTTTTTGAATATGTATTTTTTTAAATTTAATATAAAACAACCTTTTCAGAAAAATAATATGTACAATAATGAAAGGATACAACAAAATTATAGCCCAAAATACAGCAGAAATTTAATGAAAGGACTAAAATGTCCAAAATAAATTATTAAATACAAATTATTCCTAATTTGTAATTTATTACAAATAGCAACGGCGGAGGATGAATCGACGTCCCATTGGGGTTGTGAGTTTTTCCTTGCCCTTATGTGGGCTCTGTACCGCAGATGTCGTTGTGGCTTGTGCAGCCCTTTGAGACATTTGTGATTTAGGGCTATATAAATAAACATTGATTGATTGATTTGATGAATGCCCCATACCAAGAATATTGAGAAATGTTCAGTCCATTTTCAGGACTTATGCAGATCCAAAATTCACATCAGCAGGTACCAATAGGTAAGAAAAGTTGGTTTAGCATAATATTGCGAAACAAAACGCCAGATAATATGTCTCCTAATAGGTGCCATTTTGGGGTCCTTATACATACCCATAATAATACTTGAGTGTTGAAGCACAGTACGTCTGACTATGGTAGCCGTAATGTTCCGACAATCCATCAAACGGTGCGGCTTCAAAGTCGTACTAGAACATTTTGACGTGTGTAATGTTCTATATTATGAATGATACATCAACGTTTTGGTGTTGCTTGCTTACGGGTACTTGCTCGCATTATTTAATATAGTCCAAAAAATACGGTATAAACTAATTTAAAATTTACATCATTTAATCAAAAGGCTGTCAAAGGGTGGTTGAATTTTTTTTAAATCTATTTTTAATTTTTAAATTTAATATAAAACAACCTTTTTAGAAAAATAATATGTACAATAATGAAAGGATACAACAAAATTATAGCCCGAAATACAGCAGAAATTTAATGAAAGAACTAAAATGTCCAAAATAAATTATTAAATACAAATTATTCCTAATTTGTAATTTATTACAAATGGCAACGGCGGAGGATGACTCGACGTCCCATTGGGGTTGTGAGTTTTTCCTTGCCCTTATGTGGGCTCTGTACCGCAGATGTTGTTGTGGCTTGTGCAGCCCTTTGAGACATTTGTGATTTAGGGCTATATAAATAAACATTGATTGATTGATTGATGAATGCCCAATACCAAGAATATTGAGACATTTTCAGTCCATTTTCAGGACTTATGCAGATCCAAAATTCACATCAGCAGGTACCAATAGGTAAGAAAAGTTGGTTTAGCATAATATTGCGAAACAAAACGCCAGATAATATGTCTCCTAATAGGTGCCATTTTGGGGTCCTTATACATAACCATAATAATACTTGAGTGTTGAAGCACAGTACGTCTGACTATGGTAGCCGTAATGTTCCAACAATCCATCAAAGTCGTACTAGAACATTTTGACGTGTGCAATGTTCTATATTATCAATGATACATCAATGTTTTGGTGTTGCTTGCTTACGGGTACTTGCTCGCATCATTTAATATAGTCCAAAAAATACGGTATAAACTAATTTAAAATTGACATAATTTAATCACAAGGCTGTCAAAGGGTGGTTGAATTTTTTTCTTTTAATTTTTTAATTTTGTTATTTAATATAAAACAACCTTTTCAGAAAAATAATATGTACAATAATGAAAGGATACAACAAAATTATAGCCCAAAATACAGCAGAAATTTACTGAAAGGACTAAAATGTCCAAAATAAATAAATAAATACAAATTATTCCTAATTTGTAATTTATTACAAATGGCAACGGCGGAGGATGAATCAACGTCCCATTGGGGTTGTGAGTTTTTCCTTGCCCTTATGTGGGCTCTGTACCGCGGATGTCGTTGTGGCTTGTGCAGCCCTTTGAGACATTTGTGATTTAGGGCTATATAAATAAACATTGATTGATTGATTTGATGAATGCCCCATACCAAGAATATTGAGAAATGTTCAGTCCATTTTCAGGACTTATGCAGATCCAAAATTCACATCAGCAGGTACCAATAGGTAAGAAACGTTGGTTTAGCATAATATTGCGAAACAAAACGCCAGATAATATGCCTCCTAATAGGTGCCATTTTGGGGTCCTTATACACACACCATAATAATACTTGTATGTTGAAGCACAGTACGTCTGACTATGGTAGCCGTAATGTTCCGACAATCCATCAAAAGGTGCGGCTTCAAAGTCATACTAGAACATTTTGACGTGTGTAATGTTCTATATTATCAATGATACATCAACGTTTTGGTGTTGCTTGCTTACGGGTACTTGCTCGCATTAATTAATATAGTCCAAAAAATACGGTATAAACTAATTTAAAATTTACACAATTTAATCAAAAGGCTGTCAAAGGGTGGTTTAATTTTTTTAAAATCTATTTTTAATTTTTATTTAATATAAAACAACCTTTTCAGAAAAATAATATGCCATTTTGGGGTCCTTATACATACCCATAATAATACTTGAATGTTGAAGCACAGTACGTCTGACTATGGTAGCCGTAATGCTACAGTACGGTGCGCCTAATGTACGGAATAATTCTGGTTGTGCTTTCCGACTTTTACCTGAGGGTCACAAAACAAAAAAAATAATAATCCCAGAATATTTTATTTGTGGCAGGCTAAAATATAAAGGAAGGTATGGGAAAGTCTGCACATTGTGGCAATAATGAAAGTTGCGTCATGTCCCTTGGATGACAATGTTTGTGCGGGGCCATGGCGACCAGAGGAAGAAACGCACCAGATGATGACGACGACATGGAAAAAAAAAAAAAAAAAAAAGGCCTGCTCTGGCATGTGGCGAATTATTGGACTGCCAGGAATGACTCTGGATTTGGAAACCTTCTGGCTGGAAGGACTTTGAAAAGTCTTTGATAAGAAAACATCCGCATTGAGCAACCGTCAAAGACATTTTTTTTTTTTTTTACATTTTTTTTCACTGCCAAAGCTGACGAAGCTCCATTTTGGAACTTTACTCGTCACCTCCCACTCCCAGGACTTCATGAGGGGCTCTTGACTTTTTTTTGTGTTTTGTTTTGCCAGTTCTCAGCGTGGCGGACGGAGCCCACGCTCGCTTCCTTCCAGCAAGGAAACGGGGGCCAAGCTGGAAAAGGGAGGGAAGGAAGGAGGAGGGACGGATGGGAAACCACAGTTGGAGAATGAAACAAAATGTCCTGAACTCCCAACTTGGGGAACTTCTAGGAAATCAACACTGGTTCCTTTTCCGGAATATACAACTTTTTTGCTCTCGCAGAATGACAACAAAACAGAAACCGCTGCATAATCGTAATTTCTTGGCAATACCTCATTAAAACATGAAAATGTGCCGAATCACAGCAAATTTTTACAATAAAATTCCTTTGATGAGTACAAAGAACATGGATGGATGACCCCTGATACCACATTTTTATGCTCCAGTCCAAATATTAACACATTTGTTACTTGAGTTCAGGGGTTTCCACTCATTTTCCACCAAAAGTCAAAATATGCAGGGGCCATATTGATATTTTTTCATTTAAAATAATAATAAACATATTAGTATTGATTATTAGTTAGAATATTTCACCTTTTTTATTTTTTTCCGCCTACATTTTTGCTGTTTTTTTTTTGCTATATAAAAATAAAAATACTGATATTTTTTTATTATTTTTTTTCCACCAAGGGCCGCGTACTGAAAAGTCAAAATATGCAGGGGTTGTATTGATATTTTTTAATTTAAAAGAATAATAAACATATTAGTATTGATTATTAACTACAATATTTCACCTTTTCTTATCAATTTTTCTGTATTCCATCCATCCATCTTCTTCCGCTTATCCGAGGTCGGGTCGCGGGGGCAGCAGCCTAAGCAGGGAAGCCCAGACTTCCCTCTCCCCAGCCACTTCGTCCAGCTCCTCCCGGGGGATCCCGAGGCGTTCCCAGGCCAACCGGGAGACATAGTCTTCCCAACGTGTCCTGGGTCTTCCCCGTGGCCTCCTACCGGTCGGACGTTTTTCTGTATTTTTTCCTACATTTTTACTGTTTTTTTTGGCATGTAAAAATAAAAAGATTGATACTTTTTTTACACCAATATTGATGCAATTTTTCTACCAAGGGCCGCATACTGAAAAGTCAAAATATGCAGGGGTTTTATTGATATTTTTCAATTTGAAAGAATAATAAACATATTACTATTGATTATTAGTTACAATATTTCACCTTTTTGTTATCATTTTTATTTGTATTTTTCTTGCATTTTTGCTGGTTTTTTTGCCATGTAAAAATAAAAATATTGATCTTTTTTTTACACCAATATTGATACAATTTTTCCACCATGGGCTGCATACTAAAAAGTCAAAATATGCAGGGGTTGTATTGATACTTTTTAATTTAAAAGGATAATAAACATATTACTATTGATTATTAGTTACAATATTTCACCTTTTTCTTATCATTTGTTTTTGTATTTTTCTTCCATTTTTGCTGTTTTTTTTGCCATGTAAAAATAAAAATATTGATATTTTTTTTACACCAATATTGATACAATTTTTCCACCAAGGGCCGCATACTAAAAAGTCAAAATATAAAGGGGTTGTATTGATATTTTTTAATTTAAAAGAATAATAAACATATTAGTATTGATTATTAGTTACAATATTTCACCTTTTCTTATCAGTCTTTCTGTATTTTTTTCCTACATTTTTGCTGTTTTTTTTGCCATGTAAAATTAAAAATATTTATATTTTTTTTACACCAATATTGATACAATTTTTCCACCAAGGGCCGCATTCTGAAAAGTCAAAATATAAAGGGGTTGTATTGATATTTTTTAATTTAAGAGAATAATAAACATACTAGTATTGATTATTAGTTACAACATTTCACCTTTTTCTTATCAATTTTTTTTTGTATTTGTTTCCTAAATTTTTGCTGTTTATTTTGCCATGTAAAAATACAAATATTGATATTTTTTTACACCAATATTGATACAATTTTTCCACCAAGGACCGCATACTAAAAAGTCAAAATATAATGGGGTTGTATTGATACTTTTTAATTTAAAAGAATAATAAACATATTAGTATTGATTATTAGTTACAATATTTCACCTTTTCTTATCAAATTTTCTTTATTTTTTCCTACATTTTTGCTGTTTTTTTTGCCATGTAAAAATAAAAAGATTGATATTTTTTTTACACCAATATTGATACAATTTTTCCACCAAGGGTCGCATACTGAAAAGTCAAAATATAAAGGGGTTGTATTGATATTTTTTAATTTAAAAGAATAATAAACATACTAGTATTGATTATTAGTTACAACATTTCACCTTTTTCTTATCAATTTTTTTGTATTTTTTCCTAAATTTTTGCTGTTTATTTTGCCATGTAAAAATAAAAATATTGATATTTTTTTTACACCAAAATTGATACATATTTTCCACCAAGGGCTGCGTACTGAAAAGACAAAATATGCAGGGGTTGTATTGATATTTTTTTTAATTTAAAATAAAAATAAACATATTAGTATTGATTATTAATTACAACTTTTCACCTTTTTCATATACATTTTTTCTGTATTTTTTCCTACATTTTTGCTGATTTTTTTGCCATGTAAAAATAAAAATATTGATATTTTTTTTACACCAATATTGATACAATTTTTCCACCAAGGACCGCATACTAAAAAGTCAAAATATAATGGGGTTGTATTGATATTTTTTAATTTAAAAGAATAATAAACATATTAGTATTGATTATTAGTTACAATATTTCACCTTTTCTTATCAAATTTTCTTTATTTTTTCCTACATTTTTGCTGTTTTTTTTTCCATGTAAAAATAAAAAGATTGATATTTTTTTTACACCAATATTGATACAATTTTTCCACCAAGGCTCGCATACTGAAAAGTCAAAATATAAAGGGGTTGTATTGATATTTTTTTATTTAAAAGAATAATAAACATACTAGTATTGATTATTAGTTACAACATTTCACCTTTTTCATATCAATTTTTATGTATTTTTTCCCAAATTTTTGCTGTTTATTTTGCCATGTATAAATAAAAATATTGATATTTTTTTACACCAATATTGATACATATTTTCCACCAAGGGCCGCATACTGAAAAGTCAAAATATGCAGGGGTTTTATTTATATTTTTTAATTTAAAAGAATAATAGATATATTAGTATTGATTATTAGTTACAACATTTCACATTTTTCTTATCAATTTTTTTTGTATTTTTTTCCTACATTTTTGCTGGTTTTTTTGCCATGTAAAAATAAAAATATTGATATTTTTTATACACCAATATTGATACAATTTTTCCACCAAGGGCCGCGTACTGAAAAGTCAAAATATGCAGGGGTTGTATTGATATTTTTTAATTTAAAAGAATAATAAACATACTAGTATTGATTATTAGTTACAACATTTCACCTTTTTCTTATCAATTATTTTGTATTTTTTTCCTAAATTTTTGCTGTTTATTTTGCCATGTAAAAATAAAAATATTGATATTTTTTTACACCAATAATGATACATATTTTCCACCAAGGGCCGCATACTGAAAAGTCAAAATATGCAGGGGTTTTATTTAGATTTTTTAATTTAAAAGAATAATAGATATATTAGTATTGATTATTAGTTACAACATTTCACATTTTTCTTATCAATTTTTTTTGTATTTTTTCCTACATTTTTGCAGGTTTTTTTGCCATGTAAAAAAAAATATTGATCTTTTTTTTACATCAATATTGATACATATTTTCCACCAAGGGCCGCGTACTGAAAAGACAAAATATGCAGGGGTTGTATTGATATTTTTTTAAATTTAAAATAAAAATAAACATATTAGTATTGATTATTAATTACAACTTTTCACCTTTTTCATATACATTTTTTCTGTATTTTTTCCTACATTTTCGCTGGTTTTTTTGCCATGTAAAAATAAAAATATTTATATTTTTCTTACACCAATATTGATACAATTTTTCCACCAAGGGCCGTGTACTGAAAAGTCAAAATATGCAGGGGTTGTATTGATATTTTTTAATTTAAAAGAATAATAAACATATTAGTATTGATTATTAGTTAGAACATGTCACCTTTTTCTTATTAATTACCAATTTCTATTTTTTCCCCCTACATGTTTTATGTTTTTTTTGCCATGTAAAAATAAAAATATTGATATATATGTTGTACACCAATATTGATACAATTTTTCCACCAAGGGCCGCGTACTGAAAAGTCAAAATATGCAGGGGTTTTATTGATATTTTTTAATTTAAAAGAATAATAAACATATTAGTATTGATTATTAGTTACAACATTTCACCTTTTTCTTATCCATTTTTTTTGTATTTTTTTCCAAATTTTTTTATTTATTTTTTGCCATGTAAAAATAAAAATATTGATCTTTTTTTTACACCAATATTGATACATATTTTCCACCAAGGGCCGCGTACTGAAAAGTCAAAATATGCAGGGGTTTTATTGAGATTTTTTAATTTAAAATAATAATACATATATTAGTATTGATTATTAGTTACAACATTTCATCTTTTTCTTATCAATTTGTTTTGTATTTTTTCCTACATTGTTGCTGTTTTTTTTGCCATGTAAAAAATAAAAATATTAATTTTTTTTATTTATTTAAAAAATAATAAAAACTGATATTGTGTCTTCTACATTTTATAGGTTACTAGGTACTTAGAACATTTCAGCTTTTTCTCATAATGAACAATTTTTTTGGTCTTTTTTCCTACATTTTTACTTTTTTTTCCATGTGAAAAGACAATAAAAATAATATGATTAACTTAGCATGTCAGAAATTCTGCCTGTACAGAAATATTAATGTTCAGTTCCACATTTAACAAGATTTATCATGGTGGTTGTAATTTTTTGAATTAATTCATAAGTATCTAAATTTTTCCACCAAGGGCCGCATAGTCAAGTATGGAGGGGCCATTTTTATATTTTTTAAATGTTTCAAATATGCTAAAAACAGATAATATATAGTCAAAGACACAATTGTGTGTTACAGGTGACTAAGTATACTATTAATTATTAGTTTAAAAAATGTAGCTATTTCTCGTTA
>NC_084577.2:25910086-25927586 GCF_033978685.3 Nerophis lumbriciformis | reverse complement strand
ATATACGTATATATACAGTATATGTGTGTATTTTATTTTTATATATATGTATATATATATATATATATATATATATATATATATAGAGAGAGAGAGAGAGAGAGAGAGAGAGAGAGAGAGAGAGAGAGAGAGAGAGAGAGAGAGAGAGAGAGAGAGAGAGAGAGGCTCCAGCGCCCCCCGCGACCCCAAAGGGAATAAGCGGTAGAAAATGGATGGATATATATTAATAACATACACATATATATATATATATATATATATATATATATATATATATATATATATATATATATATATATATATATTACACATATATATGTGTAAATAACTTACACATATATATACATATATATATATATATAAATATATATATATATATATATATATATATATTTATATATATATATATATATATATATATATATATTACACATATATATGTGTAAATAACTTACACATATATATATATATATATATAAATATATATATATATATATATATATATATATATATATATATATATATATATATATATATATATATATATATATATTTGTGTAAGTTATTTACACATATATGTGTAAAATAAGTATATATATGTGTATATATGTATACATATAAGTGTATATATACACATATACATATATATACATATATACATATATATGTATGTATATGTAGATGCATCCATCCATCCATCCATTTTCTACCGTTTGTCTCTTTTGGGGTCGCGGGGGGTGCTGGAGTCTATCTCAGCTGCATTACACATATACCTGTATATATATATATATATATATATACATATATACACACATATATATATACATATATATATTTACATTCATATATATATATATGCATACACACATATACAGTAAGTAATATTAATTGGGCAATATTGTCGTCTAAAACAGCACGTTTGTCAAAATAAACAAGTATCAAATAATTATAGTTGCATAGTCCTTACACGTACAAAGTCTCCAAGGCAGAAGTGTTTTAGAAAGTCTCTAGTAACAAACGTGTCCGCATCATTCAACTTACTGCATGGAAAAACTAAATGAATAGCCAAGTCTTCCATGCCATATAGAATAGAATAGAATAGCAAGTACTTTATTGATCCCTGGGGGAAATTCAGCACCACAGTTCGTTCACAATAGACAGTAATTATAATAAAGAATATATTATATATATATGAATAATATAAATATATTCTACATATACTCTACATGTGTATCCCGTGTCTTAACAATACAGTTCCTTGAATCCTCGTCACCAAACACTTACACAACACATTTCCTCAGAAATGTAAAGGTGTGATTCACCTCACACCAGCTTGTACAGCGACCACCTTTCGCCGGGGTGGCGCTCTCAAAGACATTGACTCACGGTGATGATGTAGTAAATGGAGACAATATGTTTGCATTGTGTAATCAACGTATATGACTGTACTTGTTCTGGATATTTCGCTGTTGCATCACGATTGTTTGGAACATATGATTCAAGCATTGTCCTTCTTCACTCCATTAACGTTGAGTTCTGGGACGTTCCGATCAGGGTTTTACGAAGTCGATTCGGATACCGGTCGTTCATGAGTGGAATGGGTGGAGACCAATAACCATATGTATCAACTTGACATTTTTCATTGTTTTCATGCTGACTGTCTAATCAGTCTAAGTCTAACAATAAAATTCAACTTGTTTCTTTTTTTTCCTTTTCTTACTAGGGCTCGACTCGATTCGGTTCTATGTTCAGAATCGATTCTCGATTCAAAATCAGTACTTTTTTGAATATCAATCAATCAATCAATCAATCAATGTTTACTTATATAGCCCTAAATCACAAGTGTCTCAAAGGGCTGCACAAGCCACAACGGCATCCGCGGTACAGAGCCCACATGAGGGCAAGGAAAAACTCACAACCCAGTGGGACGTCGATGTGAATGACTATGAGAAACCTTGGAGAGGACTGCATATGAATCCCCCCCTCCCCTCCCCTCTAGGGGAGACCGGATGCAGTGGACGTCGAGTGGGTCTAGTATAATATATTGTGAAAGTCCAGTCCATCTGGATCTGGACTCTCACTATTATGTTAGATCCACTATGGACTGGACTCTCACTAATATGTTGGATCCACTATAGACTGGACTCTCACTATTATGTTAGATCCACTATGGACTGGACTCTCACACTGTTATGTTAGATCCACTATGGACTGGACTCTCACTATTATGTTAGATCCACTATGGACTGGACTCTCACTATTATGTTAGATCCACTATGGACTGGACTCTCACACTATTATGTTAGATCCAGTATGGACTGGACTCTCACACTATTATGTTAGATCCACTATGGACTGGACTCTCACTATTATGTTCGATCCACTATGGACTGGACTCTCACTATTATGTTATATCCACTATGGACTGGACTCTCACTATTATGTTAGATCCACTATGGACTCTATTATGTTAGATCCACTATAGACTGGACTCTCACTATTATGTTAGATCCACTATGGACCGGACTTTCACAATATTATACTAGACCCACTCGACATCGTTGCATCTGGTCTCCCCTAGACCGATGGGGTCACCCACATCTGCGGTCCTCTCCAAGGTTTCTCATAGTCATTCACATCGACGTCCCACTGGGTTGTGAGTTTTTCCTTGCCCTTATGTGGGCTCTGAACCGAGGATGTCGTTGTGGCTTGTGCATCCCTTTGAGACACTTCTGATTTAGGGCTATATAAATAATCATTGATTGATTGATTGATTGAAGTTCAATATTGATATTCATAAACTGTTTGAAAACCACCGCGTGAGAAATTGGTAGCAAATGTTTTGGCCCTGCCACTTAAAAGTGATACGTTTGCACGTGACCCCGAGATGCAGAGACAGGCGACAGCGTGCAGGTAAAGCCATTGCAATAAACAGGGGACACAAACTAGCGCAGCTGGGAGAGCACAAAAGAACAAACTAGTGCAGCGTGGAAGTGCACAGGAAGCTGGTAAGCTAAGTAAAACGTCGCAGACAAGAATGCAACAGAAAAGTTTCCCCCGACTGTGAAGCGAGGCTGAAAGTGTCTGTTTTGGCAAACTCTACATAAGGCCAAAGCCTTCACCCAAGCAGAAGGGCCTCATGTCCAAATGTCAGTTTGGCTCCCATTTCCCCCCAGAGGACAGCACTGGAATTACAGACAACATTTTACAACAGCTGAAGACCATCAGCAATCAGGAAGGCTCTCACCTGAAGCAATCAAATCCACTCTTTTTAAGTCTGCAGCTCCAGCTCAGACTTCAGGCCAACAAACACTGCTCGATGAGATTTTGCCAAATACAATAGAGACAACTGTTTAAAGAGACCAGGGTGGCTGACGGTGAGATTACTTATATTATTTTGATGTTTTTGATTTGATGTGTTGAATTTATTTTAATTGCCAAGTGGTTGTTAAATGTTTAAATGCCAAATCCAAGCTGTTAAATGTCACTATGTGTACTTTTGGAAACACTTTTACTTTAAAAAATGGTTTATTGTAATTTGTTTATATTGGTCCCTAATTGCTTTTGTATTTGTCCACCTTTTTCCAAAGGTTTTTCACCTTACATCTATTCAAGGAAAAAAAGAGACAATCAAGTCCAAAATAAAAGGATAAACAGAGATTTGTCTCATCATTGGATTAAAACAAAGAGTGAAGTCCCAGTGAAACCCCTGGTCAAAAAGTCAAACCCTTTTCAAGTTAGGGGAGAAAACAAACAAACAAAACATAACTTGACAGTGTCCATGCCGTGTTGCCACGTGGTTTTTACAGTTTATCGGTACTAGTAAAGTACCGATAGATAGATAGATAGATAGATAGATAGATAGATAGATAGTACTTTATTGATTCCTTCAGGTGAGTTCCCTCAGGAAAATACTAATAAATCATAATCGGTACTATACCGCCTTTAAAAAGGACTGGTTCTCTTTTTTTTTTTTTAACGGGCATGACATGACATTGCTGGTTTTACGAGCAGAGGAGCATGTTCGGCAGCGCACAATTACAGAGTACTTACAAGCAGACACAGTGTGTAGACAGAAAAGGGAGAATGGACGCATTTTGGCCTAAAAACCAAAGATAAAGGTGAAGTTATAACACTGAAACGCCCTCAGGAAGAGGTGCGTTAAGACATGGCTAGCTAGCTAGCAGCTAACGTCCATCCGCCGTCGGCAGTGTTTTAGCTACTTCTAAATCCCTAATCCTCGCCTCCATGGTGACAAATAAAGTGAGTTTCTTACAAGTATCATCCCTGCATGACGAGGAATAGGTAAACATGCTTCACTACACACCGTAGGAGGATACAATAGCTCACCTAACAAGCAGTTGGGTGGATCTGCACCCGACATCCATTGTAATAATACCAAGTGCAAGAGCGTATCTAGTTGATACTACACGATTCCATTGTTATTTTTTAGTAACACAAAATCTGTTTTCCTTTTTTTAAAATTCATATTGTGTTTATTAACTCAGGATCTACGTCCCTGGACACATGAGTGCTTTAATTATGACCAATGTATGATCTTGTAACTACTTGGTATCGGATCGATACCTAAATTTGTGGTATTATCCAAAATTAATGTAAAGTATCCAAACAACAGAAGAATACGTGATTATTACATTTTAACAGAAAAGTAGATAGAACATGTTAAAAGAGAAAGTAAGCAGATATTAACAGTAAATGAACAGGTGGATTAATAATCAATTTTGTATTGCTTGTCCCTCATAATTTTGAAAAAATAATATAATGATAAATGACACAATATGTTACTTATTAGTCTTTGTTTGCTTACTTACTACTAAAAGACAAGTTGTCTAGTATGATCACTATTTTATTTAAGGCCAAAATTCCCCACATCGTCATCTCATGTTCCTCCGGTGTGTAATGCAGGCTTTCTGCCTCCATGACCTTTAACACCTATCAGGTCCACTCCATCTCTCTCACGATGTACCCTCCGGCGGGGTCACTTGTCGGCTGGATCGTTCTGTTACGTTTGCGCATGATCACGGTAACTGTGACCCCGAGATGCAGGTAAAATTGTATTTTATTAAACGGGAAACAAAAACGAGTGCAGTGTGACGCGGCGTCAGTCATGAATTGTTTGAAAAAGTGGCTAATTAGATTACAGTATTCGACTTTTGGTGGAGTGGAAGGCTGTTGCACCTTGCTCTGGAACGGTGGTGTAAGTAGTGGATCGGAACATAGTCAATCGGAACAAAATGTTTATCCGGTCCCCACATCGTCGTCTCATGTTCCTCCGGTGTGTAACGCAGGCTTTCTGCCTCCATGACCTTTAACACCTATCAGGTCCACTCCATCTCTATCACGCTGTACCCTCCGGCAGGGTCACTTGTCAGCTGGATCGTTCTGCTACGTTTGTTTGCGCATGATCGCGGTAACTATGACCCCGAGATGCAGGTAAAATTGTATTTTATTAAACGGGAAACAAAAACGAGTGCAGTGTGACGCGGCGTCAGTCATAAATTTTTTGAAAAAGTGGCTAATTAGATTACAGTACTCAACTTTTGGTGGAGTGGAAGGCTGTTGGACCTTGTTATGGAACGGTGGCGTAAGTAGTGGATCGGAACATAGTCAATCCGAACAAAATGTCTATCCGGTCCCCACATCGTCATCTCATGTTCCTCCGGTGTGTAATGCAGGCTTTCTGCCTCCATGACCTTTAACACCTATCAGGTACACCCCATCTCTGTCACGATGTACCCTCCGGCGGGGTCACTTGTCGGCTGGATCGTTCTGTTACGTTTGCGCATGATCACGGTAACTGTGACCCCGAGATGCAGGTAAAATTGTATTTTATTAAACGGGAAACAAAAACGAGTGCAGTGTGACGCGGCGTCAGTCATGAATTGTTTGAAAAAGTGGCTAATTAGATTACAGTATTCGACTTTTGGTGGAGTGGAAGGCTGTTGCACCTTGCTCTGGAACGGTGGTGTAAGTAGTGGATCGGAACATAATCAATTGGAACAAAATGTTTATCCGGTCCCCACATCGTCGTCTCTATGTTCCTCCGGTGTGTAACGCGGGCTTTCTGCCTCCATGACCTTTAACACCTATCAGGTCCACTCCATCTCTGTCACGCTGTACCCTCCGGCGGGGTCACTTGTCGGCTGGATCGTTCTGTTACGTTTGCGCACAATCGCGGTAACTGTGACCCCGAGATGCAGGTAAAATTGTATTTAATTAAACGGGAAACAAAAACGAGTGCAGCGTGACGCGGCGTCAGTCATGAATTGTTTGAAAAAGTGGCTAATTAGATTACAGTATTCGACTTTTGGTGGAGTGGAAGGCTGTTGCACCTTGCTCTGGAACGGTGGTGTAAGTAGTGGATCGGAACATAATCATTTGGAACAAAATGTTTATCCGGTCCCCATATCGTCGTCTCTATGTTCCTCCGGTGTGTAACGCGGGCTTTCTGCCTCCATGACCTTTAACACCTATCAGGTCCACTCCATCTCTGTCACGCTGTACCCTCCGGCGGGGTCACTTGTCGGCTGGATCGTTCTGTTACGTTTGCGCACAATCGCGGTAACTGTGACCCCGAGATGCAGGTAAAATTGTATTTAATTAAACGGGAAACAAAAACGAGTGCAGCGTGACGCGACGTAATGCGGGCTTTCTGCCTCCATGACCTTTAACACCTATCAGGTCCACTCCATCTCTGTCACGCTGTACCCTCCGGCAGGGTCACTTGTCAGCTGGATCGTTCTGCTACGTTTGTTTGCGCATGATCGCGGTAACTATGACTCCAAGATGCAGGTAAAATTGTATATTATTAAACGGGAAACAAAAACGAGTGCAGCATGACGCGGCGTCAGTCATGAATTGTTTGAAAATGTGGCTAATTAGATTACAGTTCTCAACTTTTGGTGGAGTGGAAGGCTGTTAGACCTTGTTATGGAACGGTGGCGTAAGTAGTGGATCGGAACATAGTCAATCCGAACAAAATGTCTATCCGGTCCCCACATCGTCATCTCATGTTCCTCCGGTGTGTAATGCAGGCTTTCTGCCTCCATGACCTTTAACACCTATCAGGTCCACCCCATCTCTGTCACTATGTACCCTCCGGCGGGGTCACTTGTCGGCTGGATCGTTCTGTTACGTTTGTGCATGATCACGGTAACTGTGACCCCGAGATGCAGGTAAAATTGTATTTTATTAAACGGGAAACAAAAACGAGTGCAGCGTGACACGGCGTCAGTCATTAATTGTTTAAAAATGTGGCTAATTAGATTACAGTACTTGATTTTTGGTGGAGTGGAAGGCTGTTGCACCTTGTTATGGAACGGTGGCGTAAGTAGTGGATCGGAACATAGTCAATCGGGACAAAATGTTTATCCGGTCCCCACATCATCGTCTCATGTTCCTCCAGTGTGTAACGCAGGCTTTCTGCCTCCATGACCTTTAACACCTATCAGGTCCACTCCATCTCTGTCACGCTGTACCCTCCGGCGGGGTCACTTGTCGGCTGGATAGTTCTGTTATGTTTGTGCATGATCGCGGTAACTGTGCAGGTACAATTGTATTTTATTAAACGGGAAACAAAAACGAGTGCAGTGTGGAAGTGCACAGTAAGCTAAGTAAAGAAGGAAAAAACATCACAAACAGGGAAGCGAGGCTGGCATATAAAGCCCTCTGATTAGTTTCATGCTGACTAGCAAGGCAGGAGAAGAGCACACCAAGAGGGAAAAAAAAACCAAGGAGAAAGTAGCACCGAAACCAATTAAACTCAAAGGCACAGGAAAACAAAAAAAAAAAGCCCAACCTGTTCAGGCGGGTGATGACAGAAATAATCTAAATAATTGCCTACAATAATCGAAACTTGGAACTGTTATCCAGATCTCAAATGAAAGAAAAGGCCCAACCCTACGGTACGCATGACTGAATGAATTTTCATGCAACAAAAAACTGATCAGTCAGCAGGATTGGGTGTCTCATGAACAGCAACAGCCTCTTTGTTGACTATTGACATTAGACTTGGACTTAGACTTGGACAAACTTTAATGATCCACAAGGGAAATTGTTCTTAAGCCAAACACAAAACGGCCCGAAAAGAAAAAAGAAAAGTAACGACAACACACAAAATTAGTGGTTTATGGAAAAGGTAAGTGATTAAAAAAATGCAAGAAAAGTTGGGAAGAATACCAAAAATAAAGTAAAATGAAGTAAGTCAAAGGAGCTACTGATGACGTTGTTCTATTGCTGTTGTTGTTTTTGTCTCTCTGTCTTATCCCCCTCTTGTCCCCACAATTTCCCCCTCTGTCTTCATTTTTTTTGTCTTTCTATCCTCTCCTGCTCCGGCCCGGCTGCACCATATGATAATATAAATACATTTAATAAAGTCAAATACAAATTAAAGCTGCAAGCAGCATTGGTCGGGCCCGCGTATTTGGCAGGTGCTAGTCCTAAATGTCCCAATACTTTTGTCCAGTGATAGTCATAAGTGTCCCAATACTTTTGTCAACTTTTAGTCTGAAGTGTCCCAAGACTTTTGTCTAGTGTACCTACCTTGTCTGCATCGTGTGGGCACGTTGGTGCTTCCTGCTTTTAAGCAGCCATCTTAAAAAAACAGCAGCGCAGCAGCATCAGCGCAGCGGGTCTTTGAAGGGTCATAAAATCAAAACCGGAGCAGGTATTAAAATGCTATTCTCTTATTTTATACACAAGGGTTTAATCTCTCTCCTGTGTTAGTTTGAAGCCGAAACGACAAACGCGCTCAGAGGAGATAGTTTTTGAAAGAAGGTGACTGGTTTTTACAAAAAAATTGTTTTGAAGGGGGAATAGCAAACTTCCTGTTGATTTTTGCTGGGGGTTGTCAATTTATGAAATGTAGGTCTAAGCGAGACCTACATAGAGGTTTTTGTTTCATGTCTCTCCAATCTTCCCAGTGGGAGTTACAGGCAGTTTTGTCAGTTTTTTCTTCCGAGGAGCAGTTTTTTCTGCGTTTTATTAAAAAATTGCGGTAGAGCACAATTTTTAGATTTGGGGTTAGGTTTTTTCATTAGATCACAATTTTAGCCAGTCCTGATGTGTGTGTTCAGTTTGGTGAGTTTTGAAGCATGTTAAAAGGGTCAAATTACAGCTCAAAGAGGCAAAAGTGACTGTTTTTAGTACTTTTTTGTCTTGAAGGGGGAATTGCCAACTTCCTGTTGATTTTTGCCCGAGAATATACCATTATGAAATCTAGGTCTAAGTCAGACCTACATAAAGGTTTTTGTTTAATGTCTCTCCGATCTTCCTAGTGGGAGTTACAGGCAGTCTAGTTTTTTTTTCTCCTAGGGGGCGCTAGAGCGCAATTTTGAGTTTTTTGGTTTGGTTTTTTTATTAAAATGCAATTTTCGCAGGTCCTGATGTGTGGGTCAAATATGGTGAGTTTTGAAGCATGTTAAGTGGGTCAAATTACAGCTCAAAGAGGCGGTCGGTATAATAATAATAAAGAATGATAATAAAACCTTACAAATTCAATAGGTCCTTATGTCCCATTGCATAAGGACTCCCTTTGGGAGTCCTTATACAATGGGCCATGCGGGCCCTAATAAAGAATAATAATAAAACCTTACAAATTCAATAGGTCCTTATGTCCCATTGCATAGTCCTTATACAATGGGCCATGCGGGCCCTAATAAAGAATAATAATAAAACCTTACAAATTCAATAGGTCCTTATGTCCCATTGCATAAGGACTCCCTTTGGGAGTCCTTATACAATGGGCCATGCGGGCCCTAATAAGGCAACAAGAGAAGTATCCGGCACTTCTCTTTTGTAAAGTAAATCTGAACAGCCGATATGCGCATCTACATAAACTATATGATTTGCCTAAGAAGCTGGACAGGACACTTTTTTTAAAATTAATAAATCAATTGTAAAAAAAGAAAGAAAAAAAAGGAGCTACAGTGATGTGCTGCCACTCTTTCAGACACACCAAAGAATAAAAAAAATTAAAAAAAATTAAAAAAAATAAACATTTAAAAATTTCAATTCAATCCAATCCAATCCACTTTATTTAAATAGCACATTTAAACAACAAAATGTTTCCAAAGTGCTGCACAACAATATTAGAAACAATATTCAAATATTATCCTTAGCTCCACCAATGAGCTTAGGGCCGACCACAGAGAAGGCCCTGTCTCCCCTGGATTTAAGTCTGGTCTTGGGCACCACGAGCTGGAGCTGGCTCTCGGACCTCAGAGCGCGCGCAGGATTGTAAATTTGGATGAGGTCCGAGATATATTGAGGTGCCAGTCCATGTAAAGCTTTAAAAACAAACAGCAAGGTTTTAAAATCAATTCTAAAATGAACAGATTATGTCATTTCACCTATTTGGGTTAAAAATATTTTTTGCAAACCAGTAATTATAATCCGCAAATCATGTGTTGTTGTTGAGTGTCGGTGCTGTCTAGAGCTCGGCAGAGTAACCGTGTAATACTCTTCCATATCAGTAGGTGGCAGCAGGTAGCTAATTGCTTTGTAGATGTCGGAAACAGCGGGAAGGTGTCTAATACTTAACCAAAAATAAACAAAAGGTGAGTGTCCCTAAGAAAAGGCATTGAAGCTTAGGGAAGGCTATGCAGAACGAAACTAAAACTGAACTGGCTACAAAGTAAACAAAAACAGAATGCTGGACGACAGCAAAGACTTACTGTGGAGCAAAGACAATGTACATCCGAACATGACATGACAATCAACAATGTCCCCACAAAGAAGGATAAAAACAACTGAAATATTCTTGATTGCTAAAACAAAGTAGATGCGGGAAATATCGCTCAAAGGAAGACATGAAACTGCTACAGAAAAATACCAAAAAAAGAGAAAATGACACCAAAATAGGAGAACTAAAACACTACACACAGGAAAACAGCAGAAAACTCATAATAAGTCATGACAGTACACCTACTTTGAGACAAGAGCTATATTGATGCATGCTTGATTATGGTTTATATTCATATCCAACAATTGCGACAACGACTTTTTACTGTCAACTGAGTTTTGTTTTTTAATGATTTCTGCTGGTTGTGTGCCTCCGCATTTTTTCTACGCAAAAAATGTGCCTTGGCTCAAAAAAGGTTGAAAAACACTGGCATAGACAGTTGAGAAGGCGTGTCAGGGGGCCGTGGCCTTTTGAAATCGGCATATATATTTGTCAGTCGTCTGCATAAAAGTGATAAGACACTCCACGCCTCTTAAAAATCTCTCCAATGGGGAGGAGATATAGAGCGAACAGCATGGGGCCTAGAATACAAACCCCGTTTCCATATGAGTTGGGAAATTGTGTTAGATGTAAATATAAACGGAATACAATGATTTGCAAATCATTTTCAACCCATATTCAGTTGAATATGCTACAAAGACAACATATTTGATGTTCAAACTCATAAACATTTTTTTTTTTTTGCCAAATAATCATTAACTTTATAATTTGATGCCAGCAACACGTGACAAAGAAGTTGGGAAAGGTGGCAATAAATACTGATAAAGTTGAGGAATGCTCATCAAACACTTATTTGGAACATCCCACAGGTGTGCAGGCTAATTAAGGAACAGGTGGGTGCCATGATTGGGTATAAAAGTAGATTCCATGAAATGCTCAGTCATTCACAAACAAGGATGGGGCGAAGGTCACCACTTTGTCAACAAATGCGGGAGAAAATTGTTGAACAGTTTAAGAAAAACCTTTCTCAAGCAGCTATTGCAAGGAATTTAGGGATTTCACCATCTACGATCCGTAATATCATCACAGGGTTCAGAGAATCTGGATAAATCACTGCATGTAAGCAGCTAAGCCCGTGACCTTCGATCCCTCAGGCTGTACTGCATCAACAAGCGACATCAGTGTGTAAAGGATATCACCACATGGGCTCAGGAACACTTCAGAAACCCACTGTCAGAAACTACAGTTGGTCGCTACATCTGTAAGTGCAAGTTAAAACTCTCCTATGCAAGGCGGAAACCGTTAATCAACAACACCCAGAAACGCCGTCAGCTTCGCTGAGCTCATCTAAGATGGACTGATACAAAGTGGAGAAGTATTCTGTGGTCTGACGAGTCCACATTTCAAATTGTTTTTGGAAACTGTGGACGTCGTGTCCTCCGGACCAAAGAGGAAAAGAACCATCCGGATTGTTATAGGCGCAAAGTGGAAAAGCCAGCATGTGTGATGGTATGGGGGTGTATTAGTGCCCAAGGCATGGGTAACTTACACATCTGTGAAGGCGCCATTAATGCTGAAAGGTACATACAGGTTTTGGAGCAACATATGTTGCCATCCAAGCAACGTTACCATGGACGCCCCTGCTTATTTCAGCAAGACAATGCCAAGCCACGTGTAGTAAAAGAGTGCGGGTACTAGACTGGCCTGCCTGTAGTCCAGACCTGTCTCCCGTTGAAAATGTGTGGCGCATTATGAAGCCTAAAACAGCACAACGGAGACCCCCGGACTGTTGAACAACTTAAGCTGTACACATACTTGCCAACCCTCCCGAATTTTCCGGGAGACTCCCGAAATTCAGCGCCTCTCCCGAAAACCTCCCGGGACAAATATTCTCCCGAAAATCTCCCGATTTTCAGCCGGAGCTGGAAGCCACGCCCCCTCCAGCTCCATGCGGACCTGAGTGAGGACAGCCTTTTTTCATGACGGGAGGACAACAGGGTGACAAGAACTAAATCATCCAGACTACAGATAAATTGCATTATTATGTTTATCTTACCTAAAAATAAATATATATATTAATTAAAAAAAAATAAAATATTTTTACTATATTTAGCTAAAAACATCAACATTAATTATATTTTTATTTGTATTTTTTCTGACTCCTTATTACCCTCAGTCATAGAATTATACATTAAAAAAAACATATTTGAAATAATTAATTTTAAATGATCATAATAATTCATTTAAAATGACCATATTTAATTATTAAAATAATTGCTTGTTTATCAACAACTTTAGCATTTTATTCATTACATTTTGAAGCTCCCAGAAGCCAAGTTATGTTATATTCCTTAATATTTATTTATGCAAGTTTGAAGTATCAATTATCTAAACACAGTTTGGTTTGCATATTTTCAGGATGTAGATATATATATATATATATATGTCTTAATAAGGTTATCCAAAAAATAGTGCTCGATACCGTAGTAGAGCGCAATATATGTATGTGTGGGAAAAAAATCACAAGACTATTTCATCTCTACAGGCCTGTTTCATGAGGGGGGGTACCCTCAATCATCAGGAGATTTTAATGGGAGCATTCGCATACCATGGTTTATATAGGGCACAGAGTGGGTGGGTACAGGCTGGCCTAGGGGCGTGGTGATTGGCTCATGTGTTACCTAGGAGGTGTTTCCGTCTATGGCGGCATGTTGTTACAATTTCGCTGCGCTTGTTGAGGGATGACAGGTCTGGACGGTAAATAATAAACAGTTTCTCTTTCAAGCATAGGTTGCACCTTTTATTACCACTATTGTAAGGTGTGCTGGCAAATTCTTGCATCCAGCACACCTTACAATAGTGGTAATAAAAGATGCAACCTATGCTTGAAAGAGAAACTGTTTATTATCTACCGTCCAGACCTGTCATCCCTCAACAAGCGCAGCGAAATTGTAACAACATGCCGCCATAGACGGAAACACCTCCTAGGTAACACATGAGCCAATCACCACGCCCCTAGGCCAGCCTGTACCCACCCACTCTGTGCCCTATATAAACCATGGTATGCGAATGCTCCCATTAAAATCTCCTGATGATTGAGGGAACCCCCCCTCATGAAACAGGCCTGTAGAGATGAAATAGTCTTGTGATTTTTTCCCCACACATACATATATATATATATATATATATATATATATATATATATATATATATATATATATATATATATGAAATACTTGACTTGGTGAATTCTAGCTGTCAATATACTCCTCCCCTCTTAACCACGCCTCCAACCACGCCCCCCCCCACCCCCACACCTCCCGAAATTGGAGGTCTCAAGGTTGGCAAGTATGGCTGTACATCAAGCAAGAATGGGAAAGAATTCCACCTGAGAAGCTTCAAAAATGTGTCTCCTCAGTTCCCAAACGTTTACTGAGTGTTGTTAAAAGGAAAGGCCATGCAACACAGTGGTGAACATGCCCTTTCCCAACTACTTTGGCACGTGTTGCAGCCATGAAATTCTAAGTGAAAGTTTATGAGTTTGAACATCAAATATGTTGTCTTTGTAGCATATTCAATTGAATATGGGTTGAAAAAAACAAAACTCAGTTGACAGTAAAAAGTTGTTGGATATGACTTTAAAGCATAACCAGGCATGCATCAATATAGCTCTTGTCTCAAAGTAGGTGTACTGTCATGACTTATTATGAGTTTTCTGCTATTTTCCTGTGTGTAGTGTTTTAGTTCTTGTCTTGCGCTCCTATTTTGGTGGCTTTTTCTCTTTTTTTTTGGTATTTTCCTGTAGCAGTTTCATGTCTTCCTTTGAGCGACATTTCCCGCATCTACTTTGTTTTAGCAATCAAGAATATTTCAGTTGTTTTTATCCTTCTTTGTGGGGACATCGTTGATTGTCATGTCATGTTCGGATGTATATTGTCTTTGCTCCACAGTAAGTCTTTGCTGTCGTCCAGCATTGTGTTTTTGTTTACTTTGTAGCTAGTTCAGTTTTAGTTTCGTTCTGCATAGCCTTCCCTAAGCTTCAATGCCTTTTCTTAGGGGACACTCACCTTTTGTTTATTTTTGGTTAAGTATTAGACACCTTTTTACCTGCACTCTGCCTCCCGCTGTTTCCGACATCGACAAAGCAATTAGCTACCTGCTGCCACCTACTGATATGGAAGAGTATTACACGGTTACTCTGCCGAGCTCTAGACAGCACCGACACTCAACAACAACGCATTATTTGCGGACATCTAACACAATTTCCCAACTCATATGGAAACGGGGTTTGCAGATCCCTGGGGGACACCACAGTAAAGAAGAGGTTGCGTCCCCCAGCCTGACAGAGAAGGATCTCTCTGACAGGTAGGATCTGAACCACTTTAATGCAGACCCCCTGACACCCACACAGTCTCTAAAAGAATTGTGTGGTGGACTGTGTCAAAGGCAGCTGTAAGATCTAAAAGCACTAAAATGGCAAAGCTGCTTGAGTCAGACATTAAAATCAGAACAAATCCAATTTAAATTGTCTTAATCCCAACTGAGGTTTTTTTCATTTTACAATATATGTAAAAAAAATAAATATATATTTTATTAAAAAACATTTGCATAGCGCGCTAATAACACACACACACACACACACACACACACACACACACAAAGCATAACAACTTAGTCCACTCAGTAACATTTGGTTGGTATAAATACCACAGGTAAGAATGAAGCTTTTCTGTCCTCTGTTCAATGCGTCAACTGTCCTCCACTCTCACATACACTTTGTATTTCCCACCACGCCACTATTGACATACACACACACACACACACACACACACACACACTGCTGCTCACTCTCCGCATATGAAAGACTCTCTGAAAGTAAATGTGTCAAAGATGTAATGGGAAAAGTAATGTGTGTGTGTGTGTGTGTGAAACACAAGATCATGTTCAGGTCACGTTCTAAATCCTTCCTTTCAGTGTGTTGGTACCTGCCGTTTATAAAGGCTGCAGCTGTGTGTGTGTGTGTGTGTGTGTGTGTGTGGTGTGGCACGAGTTTGTGTGTGAGTCATTGTTTGATACAATACAGGGCACACATGACTCAGTTGATTTTTTTGGGGATTCTTTTTTTAATAGTAATGAATCACGCCAGATCAGGTTATAGTGATCATTTGCAGGTGAGGAGTGATGTGATTAGTGGTACGTACAAAGAGGGTGCCCCGCTCACGCGTCTTCTGCCCAGGAGCAAAACAAGACCGACTATTAACTGGTGATGTGCCGATATCAGATCTTTGTTCTGCTCAAAAAGCTGCATTATGTCTTCTTAGTCATATGCTTTTTTAATTTGTAATCAGACCATATTTTGGGTATTAGATGCAATTTTTACCTGACATGTTTCAACCCCCCCCCCCCAAAAAAAAAAAAAATGTATACATCAGATCTTTATTTTGCTCAAAATGTCTTCTTATTCATATACTTTTATTAATTTTTATTAATTTTTATTTTTTGTAATCAGACCATATTTTGGGTATATTAGATGCAATTTTTACCTGACATGTTTCACCCCCCCCCAAAGAAAATAAAAAAATATAATAAATGTATACATCAGATCTTTATTTTGCTCAAAATATCTTCTTATTCATATACTTTTATTTATTTTTATTTTTTGTAATCAGACCATATTTTGGGTATATTAGATGCAATTTTTACCTGACATGTTTCACCCCCACCCCCAAAAAAAATAAATAAAAATAAACAAATGTATACATCAGATCTTTATTTTGCTCAAAATGTATTTTTATTCATATACTTTTATTTATTTTTATTTATTTTTATTTTTTGTAATCAGACCATATTTTGGGTATATTAGATGCAATTTTTACCTGACATGTTTCACCCCACCCCAAAAAAAAAATAAAAAATTTAAAAAAATAAATGTATACATCAGATCTTTATTTTGCTCAAAATGTCTTCTTATTCATATACTTTTATTAATTTTTATTAATTTTTATTTTTTGTAATCAGACCATATTTTGGGTATATTAGATGCAATTTTTACCTGACATGTTTCACCCCCCCCCCCCCCCCCCAAAATAAAAAAATTAAAAAAATTAATAAATGTATACATCAGATCTTTATTTTGCTCAAAATATCTTCTTATTCATATACTTTTATTAATTTTTATTCATTTTTATTTTTTGTAATCAGACCATATTTTGGGTATATTAGATGGAATTTTTACCTGACATGTTTCACCTGCAGTCTTCTACAGAAGGGTCACCTGAACCCCCCCTCCCAAAAAAAAAATAAATAAATAAATAAATACATCAGATCTTTATTTTGCTCAACATGTCTTCTTATTCATATACTTTTATTTATTTTTGTTTTTTGTAATCAGACCATATTTTGGGTATATTAGATGGAATTTTTACCTGACATGTTTCACTTGCAGTCTTCTACAGAAGAATCACCTGACCCCACCCCAAAAAATAAAAATAAAAATCAGATCTTTATTTTGCTCAAAAAGTTTCATTATGTCTTCTTATTCATATACTGTTTCAACATTTCTTGTAATCAGACCATATTTTTGGTATATAGATAGAATTTTTACCTGACATGTTTCACTTGCAGTCTTCTTCAGAAGGGTCACCTGAACCAAAAAAACACAAACCCCCCCCCCCCCCCAAAAAACAAAAAAAAACAACCTGATCTTTATTTTGCTCAAAAAGCTTCATTATGTCTTCTTATTCATATACTGTTTCAACATTTCTTGTAATCAGACCATATTTTGGGTATATTAGATAT
>NC_084577.2:25837586-25905086 GCF_033978685.3 Nerophis lumbriciformis | reverse complement strand
CTTCCTTATTTGTCATTATTCCAAGCGGATTATTAGATCCTGGGGCAGAAAATAAATAAATAAAATAAAAATCATCCAATCTCATTGCAACTTTTTTTTTAAAAAGCTCCCCAAATTCAGGTTTTTCACAAGGGACTGGTTTATTTTGTATTTATATTTTAAGAACTGGTACCGTTCACATTTGAACAAATTTACGAAACAAGTTCCTGGTACTTGGGAATTGATACCAATTTGATAAAAATGTTTGGTACTTTTGTACTTTTTTAGGGTTGAACGGTATACCGGTATTAGTATAGTACCGCAATACTAATGAATCATATTCGGTACTATACCACCTCTAAAAAGTATAGTACAGCAAATTAATAATCAATTTTTTTCAGCTTGTCCCTCATATTGTTGACAAAATAATAGGTATATAAATGACACAATATGTTACTGCATATGTCAGCAGCTAAATTAGGAGCCTTTGTTTGCTTACTTACTACTAAAATACAAGTTGTCTAGTATGTTCACTATTTTATTTAAGGACAAACTTGCGATAACAAACATATGTTTAATGTACCATAAGATTTTTTGTTAAAATAAAGCCAATAATGCAATTTTTTGTGAACCCCTTTATTTATGAAAAAGTATCGAAAAGTACCGAAAAGTATCGAAAAGTATTGAAAAGTATCAAAATACGTTTTGGTAACGGTACCGGTACCAAAATATTGGTATCGGGACAATACTAGTGTGTATTAATTCATTGTAAATTTTTTTGATAGTAAAATTTTATTTTTTATTGCAACATTTAAAATTGAGCTGTCCGGTTATATCTTGTTTTATTGTCACGTTTCTCAGTCTCAAGACAGCAGATGGCAGTAGTGTAGTCTTTCGTTGCGCCCTAGAAAGTGTTAACACTGCAAGTATTGTACTTACTACGCACCAGGTGTTTGACTGTAACGTGCATCTTGGTCGTCGTTTTCATTACCACATTTGGAGGAGTTAAAAATCGCCATGTAACGTGGCTAATGCTAATCAGTAGCATGTCATACGCAAAGCCAATGTATATTAGCATTAAGCTAGCACATGTTTTGAAAACGTCGGAGAGTTTTTTTTGGGTCAGTTTCTCGCCGCCGAGCTGGCTAAGTCGGCAAGCGGACGTGACGCCGCGCAAAACCAAGGCACCGTAGCCCAGTGTAAACAAACACCATGGGTGGATCTACACCCGACATCCACTGTAATGATACCAAGTACAAGAGCGTATCTAGTCGATTTTACACGATTACAGACATACTATGTTTATAAGCTCAGGAAATACGTCCCTGGACACATGAGGACTTTGAATCTGACCAATGTATGATCCTGTAACTACTTGGTATCGCATCAATACCCAAATTTGTGGTATCATCCAAAACTAATGTAAAGTATCAAACAACAGAACAATAAGTGATTATTACATTTGAACAGAAGTGTAGATATTTTTTGAATTTTTTAAATAAATAAGTATCGAAAAGTACCGAAAAGTATCAAAATACATTTTGGTACCGGTACCGGTACCAAAATATTGGTACCAGGACAACACTGTTGTGTATTAATAAATCTAAATTTGTTTTGATCGTACATTTTTTATTGCAACATTTAAAATTGAGCTGTCCGGTTATATCTTGTTTTATTGTCACGTTTCGGTAGATGGCAGTAGTGTTGTCAGAATAATTGCATCTAAGTTATCACAAAACTTTGTGTTTCCATGAGTTCCCGGCGAGAAGACAAAAGCTGTCTTTGAATCCTACTAAGAAGAAGGCTTGTAAAACTCCACTGTGTAGGATGGGAAGCAACATGAAGGTGTTCGGTTTCTTTTGACGTATTGTAATCCATAGCAAGATTTTGCGATGGCTGTTTACGACCCACGTACCCTTTAGAAACAGCTGTTGCCATGTAATCAGGGAAAGTCCAAATAAAAGAGGAGGCGTACAATCTTTTTGTCTGAGCGTAGTGACACTGTACAAGGGTGGAGTGAAGTGAAGTTAATTATATTTATATAGCGCTTTTTCTCTAGTGACTCAAAGTGCTTTACATAGTGAAACCCAATATCTAAGTTGCATTTAAACCAGTGTGGGTGGCACTGGGAGCAGGTGGATAAAGTGTCTTGCCCAAGGACACAACAATAGTGACTAGGATGGCGGAAGCGGGGATCGAACCTGGAACCCTCAAGTTGCTGGCAAGGCCACTCTACCAACCGAGCTATACCGCCCCAAGGGTATAGGTGTACGCGTTTCTCCTCACTGAGCCAAATTGAATTCTGTCTCTGTTTGATTCCTTGCTTCTTGTCTTGTTTAATAAATGTAATCAGTCTTTGAACCTGCTGTTAACACTGCAAGTATTGTACTTATTACGCACCAGCTGTTTGACTGTAACGTGCATCTTAGTTATAGTTTTCATTAACACATTTGGAGGAGTTAAAAATCGCCATGTAAAATGGCTAATGCTAATCATTAGCATGTCATAAGCAAAGCCAATGTATATTAGCATCAAGTTAACATGTTTTGAAAACGTCGGAGCGTGTTTTTGGAGTCAATTTCTCGCCGGCGACGACAGCGAGCTGGCTAAGTCGGCAAGTGGGCGTAACCCAGGCACCGTAGCGCGGCGTTCCGAATCAAGCCGTGAGTCACAGAGGTGTTTTTTTTAATGTGACACAGACGCGGGCCTGTGCCTGCACACAAGCACACGGGCAGTGGTGAGTCAGTGAGGAATGTGCGCTATGTGGCTCCAAGTAGCGCCGAGAGCACTGGAGGAAGAGAGCAGCTGGGACCCTTCGTGCTGGCGCTTGACGCGCTCGCAGGAATGTGCTGTTGCTCAGTCCTGTCGATAGCAGGCCAATCCGTCTCTATTTGTCCAAGATAAAACCAGGCGAGCGTTTTTCCTGCAAAAAAACAAACATCTATTTCCCAGCGGGAGTACTCAGTTGTAATACAGTTTGTCACCACTTGTGGCAGTAATGACCATATCAAACAAGTAAAATCATGCAGAAATGCTTCAAGTGCAAAAAATATGACTAAAGATGTGACTCTGTATTTTGGTTTGCACTTTAATTTTATTGACAGAATAGTCAAGAAACATATTCATTATTTAATTTATTTTAGCACAACATAACTGCATTTTTTTAAATCATTTATTTGAGTCCCTTCCTATTTTCAATGTATGATTTCCAAAGTAAAAGTTGATTTTCAAGGTAAAAAAATGATTTTCAAGGTAAAAGTTGATTTTCAAGGCAAAAAATGATTTTCAAGGTAAAAAATGATTTTCAAAGTAAAAGTTGATTTTCAAGGTAAAAAAGGATTTTCAAAGTAAATGTTGATTTTCAAGGTAAAAAATGGATTTCAAGGAAAAAAATGATTTTCAAGGTAAAAAATGATTTTCAAGGTAAAAAATGATTTTCAAGGTAAACGTTGATTTTCAAGGCAAAAATGATTTTCAAGGTAAAAAATGATTTTCAAGGCAAAAAAAGATTTTCAAGGTAATCAATTATTTTTTAAGGTAAAAATTATTTTCAAGACAAAAATGATTTTCAAGGTAAAAAATGATTTTCAAGGTAAACAACGATTTTCAAGGTAAAAAATATTTTTTTTAAGGTAAAAAATAATTTTTTAAGGTAAAAAATGTTTTTTTTAAGTTAAAAAAATATTTTTTAAGGTAAAACATTATTTCTTCAGGTAAAACATGATTTTTCAAGGTAAAAAATGATTTTTTTAAGGTAAAAAATGATTTTCAAGGCAAAAAATGATTTTCAAGGTAAACAACGATTTTTAAGGTAAAAAATGATTTTTTTTAAGGTAAAAAATGATTTTTTTAAGGTAAAAAATGATTTTTTAAGGTAAAAAATGTTTTTTTAAGGTAAAAAATTATTTTTTAAGGTAAAAAATTATTTTTTAAGGTAAAAAATTATTTTTTAAGGTAAAAAATTATTTTTTAAGGTAAAACATGATTTTTTAAGTTAAAAAATGATTTATTTAAGGTAAAAATGATTTTCAAAGCAAAAAATGATTTTCAAGGTAAAAGTTGATTTTCAAGGTAAAAAATGATCTCAAAATAATTTTTTTTTTTTTTTTTACATTGTTCTTAATCTGCCAATTTTAAAGAATATGTACTAAAAAACAAATGAACTAGTGATTTTTTTCAACATTTTATTAACATTCAAAGTTGATAAAAAAGCGAAAACTCAAAAGTCCAGAATTTAAACGGTTCTGGTTGGACCGACCCAATTTAAAACCGAAGCAAAAAAATATTGGTTTTTTTGTTGCAATTATGTGCTTTTTGAGGTTAAGGTTACGAGGAACACTTAGAATATTGATGACAAAAAAAAAATAAAAAAAATACAAGTTTATTCCGGATTGAATAAAAATACTATTTTCTGCAGGTTTAGTTACAGCTGTGCTCTAAAGGGTGAGCACGGCTAAGGTGGTGTGTTTAAAAAAAAAATATATATATGTATATTTATGTATTATTGACGATCAAATACAAAGCACTGCTCAAAAGTGACATTGACAGATAGTCAATTTGAACAAAACTTTATAGAGGCTGGGGGCAGAACTCACTCCGAATTAGTCGGATCGTGCAAAATATTTGTTTTACTTCATAGACGCACAACAATGTGGCGAAGCAAGTCGTGGCCGAGCGTGCTGACGTGTCTATGTACAGTACCTTCTGATTGGCTGCGGCATTATCTCACTAAACATAGTCTGATCTATGATGGTTGTCATAGGAAGCACCCGCTCTATTTGCCTTGGTTCTTTTCCAAAATATGTGAAGGTCGATGGAGCGTAAGATGGAACTGTCATAAAAGAAATGTTTGGAAAAACAGTGAGTCACTGTTATGTCACAGCAATAGTAGCACAATGGGGTGCATCATGTGGCTGGAAAAGATCAAAGCTGGTGATATTTTACCTTAAAAGGTACTTATGGTGGCAAGGACTGAAGGTAAAAAAAAAATGTGGATCAGTAAAAATATGATCCAGTTCAACTCGATTCATGTTGACTAAATGGAAAGTGCACACCTATGAGTCAAAGCAAAGATAAAGTGGTTTTCACTGAGGGCCACATCGCAGTTATGTTTGGCCCCATAGGGCCGTTCCTAACAGTGAATACTATTATTACACCATTTTTCTATGCATTTTATTTGTATATTTTTTTTAAACTGAAATGTAAAAAAAAAAAAAAAAATGGTAAGTTGCAATAATTTCACCTCAAAATGTTAAAAAACGTTTCTCTGCATTTGACTCATCACCCTTGATCACCCCCTGGGAGGTGAGGGGAGCAGTGGGCAGCAGCGGTGGCCGCACCCGGGAATAATTTTTGGGGATTTAACCCCCAATTCCAACCCTTGATGCTGAGTGCCAAGCAGGGAGGTAATGAGTCCCATTTTTATAGTCTTTGGTATGAAAATGTAGTGTATATTACTGTAAATGGAAAAACAGTACTGCTGTTTTTATGGTAAAAAATAAATAAAAGGCAGCTCAGTTTCCAGAATTTTACTGTAAAATTGACATTTGTTTTTTTTACTGTAAATAAAAAATTTGGGCACCTTTTTTATTTATTTTATTATTATTTTTTTTTTTACCGTGAATCAACATTTGTAGATTTTTTGGTGTATTTCTGTAAATGCCAAAACGGCACCACAGTTTATTTCAGTAAAAAAAAAAAAAACTGCTGTTTTTTTTCATTTCGAGAAAAATGCAGAAAAAAACACAATAAATTTCACAATTTTTCCATGAAATCGATTGCTACTTTTACATTGCACAATTTAATGGATAGCCTTTGTAAATAGAAACACAGTTCTGCTGTTTTTATGGTAAAAATAAATAAATAAAAGGCAGCTCAGTTTCCAGAATTTTACTGTAAAATTGACATTTGTTTTTTTTTACTGTAAATAAAAAATTTGGGCACCTGAGCTGCCAGTTTTTTTTATTTTATTTTATTTTTTACCGCAAATCAACAACTGTAGATTTTTTGGTGTATTTCTGTAAATGCCAAAAAAAAAGATGCTTTTTTTCATTTCGAGAAAAATGCTGTAAAAACCACAATAAATTTCACAATTTTTCCATGAAATCTATTGCTACTTTTACATTACACAATTTAATGGATAGCTTTCTTCGAGTTTATTATTATTAGTAATTATTTAAAAATTTTTTTAAATGGTTTGTATGTTTGATAATATATTTTTGCATAATTAGACAATATTTAAGTTAACATAATTTGCCATTACATGGCGTATATATATTTTTTCTCCCAAAATTGAAAGAAATAATACAGAAAAGTTGCAGTATTTTTTTAGTTAATTTAGTCTTTATTTGAAGGGACAATGCACAGAAACATTAAGCTCAAAGACATATATGTTCTGTACCAGATTATAGCTAAATAGCCAATTTTCATCTGCAGTGGAAATTACCGAAATTAAAGGGATACAAAAATCATGCAATAAAATCATGCAATAAAATTATGACGATAAAATCATACTATAGCATGTAATCAAATTAAGAAAAGTCATAAAATGCCCTTTCATGGACACATACTTAATATACAATACAACCACACCTCATTTACATCATCACACAAAGACAATACATGCTCTGTACAGCACATTTTTCCAGCTAAATGTGTATATATTATTTATACACACATACACATTGGCCCCCCAGACACATTTTTTTCTCTCAGTGTTCTCAAAATATTTGTGCTAGATAATAAAATACAATATCAACTGCCAAAAATGTTAAAATTCTAATTAAAAAAATTAACCAGTGTAAAATTTCCTCATTTGTATGTGTCACAACTTTTTTTTTAATTATCTCCCTCATTGTTTCCATCGAGGGAAAAAAGTGTGATCACATTATATTGCTCAGCAAGAGCTTAAGGGGTCTAAATAATAAAAACTGTCTTGTCAGCTTTTCCGTCCCTGCAGTCATGCGGAGTCACGTGACGTCACCGGGGAACACTGAAGTACCTCAAGTCTAACCGGTTTATAGCCAAAACCAGATCTCATCAAGGCTAAAACGTTAAAAAAAATATTTTTGATAGCATTCGGCCATTCTAATATCATTTTACCAACAGAATTTGCTGACTTTGTGCATTCATATGAAGTGAAACCAGCCTCCAAACAAGGAAGACGAGACGATCACACATGACTTTTAACGCCATCACCTGGTACATGTTGCTGTCTTTATAATAATAACAACAATAATAGATTTTATTTGTAAAAACACTTCACATTGAGCAAACAACCTCAAAGTGCTACAGTGCATTAAACAAAAATAAAACAATAAAAATAAAAAACAGTCTAATACAGGGGTGCTCATTACGTCGATCGCGATCTACCAGTCGATCTCGGAGGGTGTGTCAGTCGATCACCAGCCAGGCATTAAAAAAATAGTCCTAAAAATGAGCGATCATACATCTTCACTATGACGTCACTTTCGTCACTTGATTGACATTCACGGCACCCGAGGGTCTTCTGAGATGACGCTGGCTGCTGCCAGCTCATTAAAATTACCGACTGGAAGGCGAGAAACACTTTATTTCAACAGACTCTGGCGCCGTACCTGTCGTCAAAACTCCAAAGACCGACTGCACAGTTGCACAAAAGCTCTGCTTCATCCTGCCTGCGCTACCAAAATAAGAGTCTCAGAAAGCTGGCGTGCACAAGCTAGCAAGCTACGGAATTTGCCGACAATGTATTTCTTGTAAAGTGTATACAAAGGAGTACGGAAGCTGGACAAATAAGATGCCAAAAACCAACCACTTTCATGTGGTATTGGACAGAAAGGAGGACTTTTTTTCTCTTCCATTCGAAAATGCGGACGTTATCATCACTACTGTCTGATTCCAATCAATGCAAGTCATCAAAATCAGGTAATACACCAAATTATATTATTGTCTTCATGAAAGAAAGGAATCTATATGTGTTAAACATGCTTGTATTATCTTTAACCACCTTTAACTTATTAACAATATTAACTTTATGTGTTAAACATGCTTGTATTATCTTTAAACACCTTTAACTTGTTAACAATATTAACTATATGTGTTAAACATGCTTGTATTATTTTTAACCACCTTTTGACTTGTTAACAATATTAACTATATGTGTTAAACATGCTTGTATTATCTTTAACCACCTTTAAGTTGTTAACAATATTAACTATATGTGTTAAACATGCTTGTATTATCTTTAACCACCTTTAACTTATTAACAATATTAACTTTATGTGTTAAACATGCTTGTATTATCTTTAACCACCTTTAACTTGTTAACAATATTAACTATTTGTGTTAAACATGCTTGTATTATTTTTAACCACCTTTTGACTTGTTAACAATATTAACTATATGTGTTAAACATGCTTGTATTATCTTTAACCACCTTTAAGTTGTTAACAATATTAACTATATGTGTTAAACATGCTTGTTTTATCTTTAACCACCTTTAAGTTGTTAACAATATTAACTATTTGTGTTAAACATGCTTGTATTATTTTTAACCACCTTTAACTTGTTAGCAATATTAACTATATGTGTTAAACATGCTTGCATTATCTTTAAACACCTTTAACTTGTTAACAATATTAACTATATGTATTAAACATACTTGTATTATCATTAAACACCTTTAATGTATTAACAATATTAACTATATGTGTTAAACATGCTTGCATTATCATTAAACATCTTTAACTTGTTAACAAAAACATATATTTCATAAATAAGTAAATATAAATTTTATATATGAATGAGGTAGATCCCCACGACTTGATCAATTGAAAAGTAGCTCGCCTGCAGAAAAAGTGTGAGCACCCCTGGTCTAATAGCTATAACTAGCACACATATATCAAAAAAAAAAAGGCTTTTTTAAAAAGAAGGGTTTTTAAGCCTTTTTTAAAAGCATTCACAGTCTGTGGTGCCCTAAGGTGGTCAGGGAGAGCGTTCCACCCAATCTCCCATTGTTCGGAGCTTTTTCCAGAGAGATTGGAGGAGGTTAGTCTGTCCGGAGCGGAGGTGTCGTGTGGAGGATTTGGGGGTGAGCAGTTCTTTGAGGTAGAGGGTGGCATTTCCATGGAGGCACTGGTGAGTTAGTAGGGAGACTTTGTATTCCATCCTGAGTAGAACAGGAAGCACTTATGGCACTTTCACACTCATTCTGTTTCGCATTTAATACTGTACTGCCATGCAAACACGAGCTTCGGCCAGCAAAAATGACTACCGTCTGCCCCACAATGCATTGCAAAATCACTCCTGAAAAACCAACTTGAGGTCGTCACTTTTCTGGTCTGAAGGGTTCAATGGAAAATAGACGTTTGGAAAGGTTTCAAGTTCCAGTGGACGCTCTGCGGTCAAACACAATCTGTTCTTGGGACACTGCAGACCTAAAAAAAAATATATTTACTGGAAAAGGTCAAACAATTTCTAAGACTAATATATCTATATATATATATATATATATATATATATATATATATATATATATATATATATATATATATATATATATATATATATATATATATATATATATATATATATGTATCTGTATACCGGTATATATATATATATATATATATATATATATATATATATATATATATATATATATATATACAGACACATATATATATATATATATATATATATATATATATATATATATATATATATATATATATATATATATATATATATATACAGTTTATTTTCATGACTATTTATGTTGTATCAAGACTATGACACCTGTGAAGTGAAAACTACTTCAGGTGACTACCACTTGAAGCTCATCGAGAGAATGCCAAGAGTGTGCAAAGCAGTAATCAGAGCAAAGAGTGGCTATTTTGAAGAAACTAGGATATAAAACCATGTTTTCAGTTATGTCACCTTTTTTTGTTAAGTACATAACTCCTCATGTGTTCATTCATAGTTTTGACAATCTACAATGTAAATAGTCATGAAAGTAAAGAAAACACATTGAATGAGGAGAAGGTGAGATGGCGACTTGTCCGGGGTGTACACCACCTTCCGCCCGAATGCAGCTGAGATAGGCTGCAGCACCCCCCGCGACCCCAAAAGGGACAAGCGGTAGAAAATGGATGGATGGGAAGGTGTGTCCAAACGTTTGGCCTGTACTGTGTGTGTGTGTGTGTATATATATATATATATATATATATATATATATATATATATATATATATATATATATATATATATATATATATATATATTTATTTTTTTATTTTTTATTATTACTATTTTTTTATATATATATATTTTTTTTTAAATTTTTTTTTTTTATTGTTTTTATTTTTTATTTGTTTATTATCGAACACTTGTACACAAACATATTTTCACAACTGTACACAAAAACCAAGGCACTTTCACCAGGTCGAGCAATTATCGGGAAGAAAATGAAAGTAAATACAAATAGAATATATATTTAAAAAAAGAAATAAAAAAAACAAAACAAAAAAACAGGATACAATACAAAATACAAAAATGAGGCTAATTTAAATCACTTTAAATGTCTCCAATAGAGATATCAATTCAAGGGCTTTTGTGCTTTTAACCTTTTTCTAAGATGACTGATCATTTGAAAACATTAAGCCAATGTGAAAATGTAGGTTTTACTTTCAGAAATCAACATTTAAATGAGCCATTTGTAGAAATGTCATATCAAGTCATCGTTAGATGGCCCTGATATGTCAAAAGGCATGAATAAGTGAAGTAAATTATATTTATATAGCACTTTTCTCTAGTGAAAGCCAATATCTAAGTTACATTTAAAGCAGTGTGGGTGGCACTGGGAGCAGGTGGGTAAAGTGTCATGCCCAAGGACACAACGGCAGTGACTGGGGTGGCGGAAGCGGGGATCGAACCTGGAACCCTCAAGTTGCTGGCACGGCCACTCTACCAACCGAGCTATACCGCTCCACAATAAATCATCTTCTTTTCCAATACCTTCATAATTCATAACAGTAGTTCAGGCGGGAAATGCTCATTTTAAAATTTGATTTACAGCCCAGAAATCTTGTTATTATTTTAATTTCGATGCCACGCCCTCCACTGTATGACCAATTAGAAAGTATGTGAGTGTGTTACATCCATGTAGCCACCTTTGTCTGGCTGCTGCCACCGGTAAAGTTACTAAACATGTCAGACCTTAGTAAATCGTTACGATTCTCAACTTATCCATGACAAGACTAGGAACAAAACCAGGATTTGTATCGGAAAGATGGAGACGATTGAAGGCGGAGACAATTTTTTTCATATGACGCCAAACTTGCTAATGTCCTCCTTGATGGGTAAGTCAGTTTTCTTATTACTTGCAATACATGGAAATGGACATTTGGTATGTAAACTATATTGTCCAATAGAGTCTATGAGCTTGTCTAACAAAGCTAGTATGTTCCTGCAACGAATGCTTAGCATATAGGCGGAAATATATGCCCGTTAGCCTGAATGTGTAATTTAACTGACAATCAAAATATATTGTCGACAAACAAAACCGATGTGGGTTAGGGTTAGGGTTAGGGTTAAGATTAGGGTTAGGGTTATTATTATTATTATTATTATTATTATTATTATGAGCCTTTATTTAACCAGGTAAAATCCCATTGAGATCAAAGATCTCTTTTCCAAGGGAGACCTGGCCAAGAGGGCAGCAGCAAGGTTACATTAGTTAGGCATAAAGAAAAATAGTTGGTTAGGTGGTTAGGGTTAGGGCTAGGGGTTGGGGTGGGGCGATAGAAAAGAGCGAAACAAAGAATAACAAGGGTGTGCACGGGCCGTCTATGGCCCAGCGGGCTCACACTCACGCCTCGTTGAGGCCCCCCGGATGTCTGGTCCCCAGTTAGGGTTAGGGTTAGGGTTAGGGTTAGGGTTAGGGTTAGGGTTGGGGTTGGGGTCAGGGTTAGGGTTAGGGTTAGGATTAGGGTTGGGGTTAGGCATAAAGAAAAATAGTTGGTTAGGGTTAGGGCTAGGGTTGGTGTTGGTGTTAGGGTTAGGGTTGGGGGTTAGGGTAAGGTATAAAGAAAGAGAGTTGGTTAGGGTTAGGGTTAGGGTTAGGGTTAGGGTTAGGGTTGGGGTTGGGGTTGGGGTTAGGGTTAAGATTAGGGTTAGGATTGGACATGGGTTAGGGTTAGGGTTAGGGTTAGGGTTAGGGTTAGAGATGGTTAGGGATAGGGCTAGGGTTGGGGGTGGGGTTAGGATTAGTGTTAGGGTTAGTCATAAAGAAAGAGAGTTGGTTAGGGTTAGGGCTAGGGGTTGGGGTAGGGCACTGACACGGGTAGTGTCAGTGTTAGGATTAGGGTTGGGGTTGGGGTTAGGGTTAGGATTAGGATTAGGGTTAGGGTTAGGCATAAAGAAAAATAGTTGGTTAGGGTTAGGGCTAGGGTTGGTGTTGGTGTTAGGGTTAGGGTTGGGGGTTAGGGTAAGGTATAAAGAAAGCGAGTTGGTTAGGAATAGGTTTAGGGTTAGGGTTAGGGTTAGGGTTAGGGTTAGGGTTAGGGTTGGGGTTGGGGTTGGGGTCAGGGTTAAGATTAGGGTTAGGATTGGACATAAAGAAAAAGAGATGGTTAGGGATAGGGCTAGGGTTGGGGGTGGGGTTAGGATTAGTGTTAGGGTTAGTCATAAAGAAAGAGAGTTGGTTAGGGTTAGGGCTAGGGGTTGGGGTAGGGCACTGACACGGGTAGTGTCAGTGTTAGGATTAGGGTTAGGGTTAGGGTTGGGGTTGGGGTTAGGGTTAGGATTAGGGTTAGGATTAGGATTAGGGTTAGGGTTAGGCATAAAGAAAGAGAGTTGGTTAGGGTTAGGGCTAGGGGTTGGGGTAGGGCACTGACACAGGTAGTGTCAGTGTTAGGAATAGGGTTAGGGTTAGGGTTAGGGTTAGGGTTAGGGTTAGGGTTAGGGTTGGGGTTGGGGTTAGGGTTAGGATTAGGATTAGGGTTAGGGTTAGGCATAAAGAAAGAGAGTTGGTTAGGGTTAGGGCTAGGGGTTGGGGTAGGGCACTGACACGGGTAGTGTGAGTGTTAGGGTTAGGGTTGGGGTTGGGGTTGGGGTTAGGGTTAGGATTAGGGTTAGGGTTAGGGTTAGGGTTAGGATTAGGATTAGGGTTAGGGTTAGGCATAAAGAAAGAGAGTTGGTTAGGGTTAGGGCTAGGGGTTGGGGTTGGGCAGTGACACGGGTAGTGTCAGTGTTAGGAATAGGGTTAGGGTTAGGGTTAGGGTTGGGGTTGGGGTTGGTGTTGGGGTTGGGGTTAGGGTTAGGATTAGGGTTAGGATTAGGATTAGGGTTAGGGTTAGGCATGAAGAAAGAGAGTTGGTTAGGGTTAGGGCTAGGGGTTGGGGTAGGGCATTGACACGAGTAGTGTCAGTGTTAGGGTTAGGGTTACGGTTGGGGTTGGGGTTGGGGTTAGGGTTAGGTTTAGGGTTAGGATTAGGGTTAGGGTTAGGCATAAAGAAAGCGAGTTGGTTAGGGTTAGGGCTAGGGGTTGGGTTGGGCACTGACACGGGTAGTGTCAGTGTTAGGAATAGGGTTAGGGTTAGGGTTAGGGTTAGGGTTAGGGTTAGGGTTAGGGTTGGGGTTGGGGTTGGGGTTGGGGTTAGGGTTAGGATTAGGGTTAGGATTAGGATTAGGGTTAGGGTTAGGCATAAAGAAAGAGAGTTGGTTAGGGTTAGGGCCAGGGGTTGGGGTAGGGCACTGACACGGGTAGGGTCAGTGTTAGGGTTAGGGTTAGGGTTGGGGTTGGGGTTGGGGTTAGGGTTAGGATTAGGGTTAGGGTTAGGATTAGGATTAGGGTTAGGATTAGGAATCCCATGCAGCCCTGACTCTTCCGGGATACATTATACACCCCTGCTACCAAACCCCGCCCACCTCAACCGACGCACAGAGAGGGGGGGGGGGGGGTTGATGTCTGAGGGAGCAGGCTTGGGGTGGGGGCGGGGTTTGGTGGTAGCAGGGGTGTATAATGTAGCCCGGAAGAGTCAGGGCTGCAAGGGATTCTGGGTGTTTGTTCTGTTGTGTTTATGTTGTGTTAAGGTGCAGATGTTCTCCCGAAATGTGTTTGTCATTCTTGTTTGGTTTTGGTTCAAAGTGTGGCGCATTATTAGTAAGAGTGTTAAAGTTGTTTTATATGGTCACCGTCAGTGTAACCTGTGTGGCTGTTGACCAAGTATGCTTTGCTGTCACGTATGTGTGCAAGCAGAAGATGTATGTTGCATAACAAGTGCTGGGCTGGCAGATTGTAGAGGACGTCAAATGTTGTACCATCATGGCATGCCCTTATTATAGCTGTAAGGGTGAAAATCGGTGAATAATAATCCCGGGAGTTTTCTGCGAGAGGCACTGAAATCCGGAAGTCTCACGGGAAAATTGGGGGGTTCAGCAAGTAAGCTGCTGAGCCGCATCAGAGTGATCAAAGAGCCGCACGCGGCTCCGGAGCCGCGGGTTGCCGACCCCTGAACTAAGGTATCGCATGAAACAAGCAATGACGCCAGGACGACTGACTGGCAAAGCCAGGCTTAAATAATGGTCTCTTGATTAGAGCAAGTGCGTGTCCCGAACACCAGAGGCAGGTGAAACTAATAAATCGCCGTGGTAACTAAAACACAAACAGGAACTGTGGAGTCTAAATCTAACAGAACATAACAAAAACATGATCCGGAACACGGATCATGACAATAACCATTGCTAGCGTTGGTTGTAGTTGGTTTTAGTCTTGGTTTTCTGATAGTACTGATAATAACCATATGATTGCCATTTGTTGTGATATTGTACGCAGGAATCACATACTTCTTCCTGAAAATAGCCTCATTGCTGTGTAAAATGTGTTGGTTAGAGATTTGTTATTGACAAAACGCTTGTCTATTCAGCTATTATGGTCCCAGCACCTTAACCCCTAGTAAGAGGCAGTGTAAGTTTCAAGTTCCTTGGAGTAGCCCAGCCCATTCAGCTGGATTCGGCTGCGTATCTGGCAACCTCAGTCAGGGAGAGGAGGAAAGGACTCTGGAATTTTGGCCGTGACTGCAGGAACATTTCTGGCCAGATTTTTTCTACATATGACTCCATTCAGTATGTTGTAAAAAAAACCCTGAAACATTTACTGGGATTTTATAATAGAAACAAGTCTTGCTTTTCTTTTACTGTGAAAACAGAAATTGGTGGAAACAACCTGTTTACCTGTTTTTGACTATGGAGATGTGTTGTACAGGAATGCTACTGCTGGTTGTCTCCACAAGCTGGATAGTTTGTACCACGCGGCACTGAGATTCATCACCAACTTACTCACCATTGTGTGTTATACTCATTGGTTAACAGGCTTGACGCCTCAATCATTATTGCTATGTGTTCATGTACAAAACCATTCTGGGTATCACTCCATCTTATCCGTCTTGTCTTTTAACAAAGAAACAAGGAAGTCACAATCTTCGTTCAATGAATGTTCTGCAATTTGTCGTCCCCAAAGTAAGAACTGAACCGGGCAAGAAAGCATTGAGGTTTTCAGCACCGAAGGCTTGGAATAACCTACAATCGAATATTAAACTTCAAACCCTTGTTACATTAATTGAGTTTAAAGCTTCTGTGAAAGGATTGTAGTCTACCTTGTCTGTATGCACATGTGTTATGCGAGCAAGTTTTAATGTTGTAAATGTAATGTTTTATGTGTTTTTAGGATTAGGGTTAGGATTAGGATTAGGGTTAGGGTTAGGCATAAAGAAAGAGAGTTGGTTAGGGTTAGGGCTAGGGGTTGGGGTAGGGCACTGACACGGGTAGTGTCAGTGTTAGGGTTAGGGTTGGGGTTGGGGTTAGGGTTAGGATTAGGGTTAGTATTAGGATTAGGGTTAGGGTTAGGCATAAAGAAAGAGAGTTGGTTAGGGTTAGGGCTAGGGGTTGGGGTAGGGCACTGACACGGGTAGTGTCAGTGTTAGGGTTAGGGTTGGGGTTGGGGTTAGGGTTAGGATTAGGGTTGGTATTAGGATTAGGGTTAGGGTTAGGCATAAAGAAAGAGAGTTGGTTAGGGTTAGGGCTAGGGGTTGGGGTAGGGCACTGACACGGGTAGTGTCAGTGTTAGGGTTAGGGTTAGGGTTAGGGTTGGGGTTGGGGTTGGGGTTAGGGTTAGGTTTAGGATTAGGATTAGGGTTAGGATTAGGATTAGGGTTAGGGTTAGGGTTAGGCATAAAGAAAGAGAGTTGGTTAGGTTTAGGGCTAGGGGTTGGGGTAGGCCACTGACACGGGTAGTGTCAGTGTTAGGGTTAGGGTTAGGGTTAGGGTTGGGGTTGGGGTTAGGGTTAGGATTAGGGTTAGTATTAGGATTAGGGTTAGGGTTAGGCATAAAGAAAGAGAGTTGGTTAGGGTTAGGGCTAGGGGTTGGGGTAGGGCACTGACACGGGTAGTGTCAGTGTTAGGGTTAGGGTTAGGGTTGGGGTTGGGGTTGGGGTTAGGGTTAGGTTTAGGGTTAGGATTAGGGTTAGAGTTAGGCATAAAGAAAGAGAGTTGGTTAGGGTTAGAGCTAGGGGTTGGGGTAGGGCACTGACACAGGTAGTATCAGTGTTAGGAATAGGGTTAGGGTTAGGGTTGGGGTTGGGGTTGGGGTTAGGGTTAGGGTTAGGGTTAGGATTAGGATTAGGGTTAGGATTAGGATTAGGGTTAGTGTTAGGCATAAAGAAAGAGAGTTGGTTAGGTTTAGGGCTAGGGGTTGGGGTAGGCCACTGACACGGGTAGTGTCAGTGTTAGGGTTAGGGTTAAGGTTAGGGTTGGGGTTGGGGTTAGGGTTAGGTTTAGGGTTAGGATTAGGGTTAGGGTTAGGCATAAAGAAAGAGAGTTAGTTAGGGTTAGGGCTAGAGGTTGGGGTAGGGCACTGACACGGGTAGTGTCAGTGTTAGGGTTAGGGTTAGGGTTAGGATTGGGGTTGGGGTTGGGGTTGGGGTTAGGGTTAGGTTTAGGATTAGGATTAGGGTTAGGGTTAGGCATAAAGAAAGAGAGTTGGTTAGGGTTAGGGCTAGGGGTTGGGGTAGGGCACTGACACGGGTAGTATCAGTGTTAGGAATAGGGTTAGGGTTAGGGTTAGGGTTGGGGTTGGGGTTGGGGTTAAGGTTAGGGTTAGGATTAGGATTAGGGTTAGGATTAGGATTAGGGTTAGGGTTAGGGTTAGGCATAAAGAAAGAGAGTTGGTTAGGTTTAGGGCTAGGGGTTGGGGTAGGCCACTGACACAAGTAGTGTCAGTGTTAGGGTTAGGGTTAAGGTTAGGGTTGAGGTTGGGGTTAGGGTTAGGTTTAGGGTTAGGATTAGGGTTAGGGTTAGGCATAAAGAAAGAGAGTTAGTTAGGGTTAGGGCTAGGGGTTGGGCTAGGGCACTGACACAGGTAGTGTCAGTGATAGGAATAGGGTTAGGGTTAGGGTTAGGGTTAGGGTTGGGGTTGGGGTTGGGGTTAGGGTTAGGATTAGGATTAGGGTTAAGGTTAGGCATAAAGAAAGAGAGTTGGTTAGGGTTAGGGCTAGGGGTTGGGGTAGGGCACTGACACGGGTAGTGTCATTGTTAGGAATAGGGTTAGGGTTGGGGTTGGGGTTGGGGTTAGGGTTAGGGTTAGGATTAGGATTTTTTTACTGTTTTTAATGTAACCTTGCTGCTGCCCCCTAGGCCAAGTCTCCCTTGGAAAAGAGATCTTTGATCTCAATGGGATTTTACCTGGTTAAATAAAGGCTAAATAAATAAATAAAATAAAATTAAGTATAAATTATATTGTCAAGCATTTTTTTATGTTACCGTCATTTATAAATATGCCAAATTGGATCTCTTCTATTGGGAACGGGGTCATCTCCGCACCCTTGTCTCTCAGCCAAACTCTGATCTCCTCCCAAAAACAGATGTACAGTATCACATTCCACAAATGGATTATCCACATCCTCTGCAGCTCCACAGATATAACACCATGTTCAATTTTAGTTAAAAAAAAAAAAAATCCCTTAAAGGGTGTATTACATTAATAATGTTGACTTTGGAGAGACTGGAGGAGATGCGGATGAAGAGACATGGCTGCGGAGCTGGTGCTGAGCGCCGGGTCGGACAACTCGGTGTCCTTAGACGTATCCTCGCTCATCCATGCAAACTGGACACTGGCTGAGAGTTGGCGGGCGGCCGAGGGTGGAGTCTGCCAATCAATCAATCAATGTTTACTTATATAGCCCTAAATCACAGGTGTCTCAAAGGGCTGCACAAGCCACCACGACAGATCCCACATCAGGGCAGGGAAAAACTCAACCCAATGGGACAATGAGAAACCTTGGAGGGGACCGCAGAAGTGGGGACCCCCCCAGGGCGACCGGTGCAATGGACGTCGAGTGGATCTAACATAATATTGTGAGAGTCCAGTCCATAGTGGAGCTAACATAATAGTGAGAGTCCAGTCCATAGTGGATCTAACATAATATTGTGAGAGTCTGGTCCATAGTGGAGCTAACATAATAGTGAGAGTCCAGTCCATAGTGGATCTAACATAATATTGTGAGAGTCTGGTCCATAGTGGATATAACATAATATTGTGAGAGTCCAGTCCATAGTGGATCTAACATAATATTGTGAGAGTCCAGTCCATAGTGGGTCTAACATAATATTGTGAGAGTCCAGTCCATAGTGGATCTAACATAATAGTGTGAGAGTCCAGTTCATAGTGGATCTAACATAATATTGTGAGAGTCCAGTCCATAGTGGATCTAACATAATAGTGTCAGAGTCCAGTCCATAGTGGATCTAACATAATAGTGTGACAGTCCAGTCCATAGTGGATCTAACATAATATTGTGAGAGTCCAGTCCATAGTGGGTCTAACATAATATTGTGAGAGTCCAGTCCATAGTGGATCTAACATAATAGTGTGAGAGTCCAGTTCATAGTGGATCTAACATAATAGTGTGAGAGTCCAGTCTATAGTGGATCTAACATAATATTTTGAGAGTCCAGTCCATAGTGGATCTAACATAATAGTGAGAGTCCAGTCCATAGTGGATCTAACATAATAGCGTGAGAGTCCAGTCCATAGTGGATCTAACATAATAGTGAGAGTCCAGTCCATAGTGGATCTAGCATAATATTGTGAGAGTCCAGTCCATAGTGGATCTAACATAATAGTGTGAGAGTCCAGTACATAGTGGATCTAACATATTAGCAAGAGTCCAGTCCGTGGTGGATCTAACATAATAGTGTGAGAGTCCAGTCCATAGTGGATCTAGCATAATATTGTGAAAGTCCAGTCCATAGTGGATCTTACATAATATTGTGAGAGTCCAGTCCATAGCGGATCTAACATAATAGCGTGAGAGTCCAGTCCATAGTGGATCTAACATAATAGTGTAAGAGTCCAGTCCATAGTGGATCTAGCATAATATTGTGAGAGTCCAGTCCATAGTGGATCTAACATAATAGTGAGAGTCCAGTCCATAGTGGATCTAACATAATAGTGTGAGAGTCAAGTCCATAGTAGATCTAACATAATATTGTGAGAGTCCAGTCCATAGTGGATCTAGCATAATATTGTAAGAGTCCAGTCCATAATGGATCTAACATAATAGTGTGAGAGTCCAGTCCATAGTAGATCTAACATAATATTGTGAGACTCCAGTCCATAGTGGATCTAACATAATAGTGAGAGTCCAGTCCATAGTGGATCTAACATAATATTGTGAGAGTCCAGTCCATAACGGATTTAACATAATATTGTGAGAGTCCAGTCCATAGTGGATCTAACATAATAGTGAGAGTCCAGTCCATAGTGGAGCCAGCAGGAGACCGGGGTCATTCTCTTCTTGAATTCCATGACCAGCTCTTTGGTCTTGTCCACATTAAGAAGCAGACGGTTCGCCTGAGACCACTCCACCAAGTCGGCGACCAGTGTCCCGCACCCCAATTCCTGTCCCTCTCCGATGCACCCGACCAGAGCGGAGTCATCAGAGTATTTCTGCAGGTGGCAGAAAACGATTAAAGCATTTCTGATTCCGATTCTGAAATGGTATTTCTTTAATTTGGGGACAACAGGAACATGTCTCGTGACTTCCTTGTCCACTTTGAAGTGGAAAACCCCCATCTTCGGTGAATAGCTCTCTCTGTCTGTATACCTATTGTGATTGCCACAAAGTAACATTTTCACATATTTGTCATACAAGTGTAAACAAAAGGCACCTGTTGTACAACAACCATGACTAACAGTAACGTGGTGTCTCAAATGACAGGAAGTGACATCACCAGTTAGAACAAAATGACATCTGTAGTACCTGTATCAGCATTTTAACGTTGTTTATGTCAAATATGTAGACTACTTAACATCAGTATAGGGACGGAGAGGTAGCATGTCAAAATGGTATATCTGTAATGAGTCGAGCGCGTCTTCGGATCAAGAGCCTGCGGTTGTGAGTCACGTTAGCGAGCTCTTTGATGGTACCTTTCCTCATCATGTGAGTGTGAGTCACCGCGGTTTGACACACTCGCAACACAACAGGAGGTGGAAATGGACTACAGCGCTTGGGTGTTTACCTCCCTGCAGTCACACGGTTTTTTGTTTAGCTTTGTTTGTTTTTTTTGCACTGCAAACTGAAATAAGATCTGATGGGATGTCGTTTTATTCAGCAAATGTCACGTCTCGCAACCCACACTTTCCATCTCGTGTCGTCCATGACTTGAACATTTTAAAATCTGGCATTTTTTTTCTCTCGCTTTGGTTACATAAATGCTTTTTAAAAATTGATGGCATCTTTAGATCTCAACCGAATGATGATGGTGAGTATCCATCCATCCATCCATCTTCGTCCGCTTATCTGAGTTTGGGTTAGGGTTAGGGTTAGGGTTAGGGTTAGGGTTACCACGTCCCCCCCACCCCCCTCCCCACCTCCTGAAATCAGAGGTCTCAGGGTTGGCAAGTATGAATAAATGCGATTTTTTTTTTTTTGTGGTTGATCACATACGTTAACTAGTTATTTGTATTGTTTGTATCCTGCATTGTTCAAACTTTACAGTAAATTAGATTTAGCATGGAGTTTATCTAAAAAAAATTGTGCTCACTTTATTGTGAAAATTCCAATTAGTAATCTCACTTTCAAAACACGGCTATAAAGTCCCACTTTATGGAATTTTTTTCAATGAAAAATATAACCAGATCAATTTTTTTAATTTATTTTTTTTAAATATTTCCCACAAATATAGGATAATTTGATATAAAGTTGAACTATTCAGAGACAAATCATATTGTATAACTGCTACCAGTTCCTTAAAGGGGAACATTATCACCAGACCTATGTAAGCGTCAATATATACCTTGATGTTGCAGAAAAAAGACCATATATTTTTTTAACCGATTTCCGAACTCCCATTTATCCATCTTCTTCGCTTATCCGAGGTCGGGTCGCGGGGGCAGCAGCCCAAGCAGGGAAGCCCAGACTTCCCCTCTCCCCAGCCACTTCGTCCAGCTCTTCCTGTGGGACCCCGAGGCGTTCCCAGGCCAGCCGGAAGACATAGTCTTCCCAACGTGTCCTGGGTCTTCCTCATACCGGTGGGACGTGGCCTAAACACCTCCCTAGGGAGGCGTTCGGGTGGCATCCTGACCAGATGCCCGAACCACCTCATCTGGCTCCTCTCCATGTGGAGGAGCAGCGGCTTTACTTTGAGCTCCCCCCGGATGGCAGAGCTTCTCACCCTATCTCAGGGGTCGGCAACCTTTACCATGTCAAAGAGTCATTTTGACCAGTTTCACAAATTATAGAAGACAATGGGAGCCGCAAATTTTTTTTTGAAATTTTAAATGAAATAACACTTCATACAAAGTTTTTTTTTGCTTTGTGCTATGTATAAACCAGGGGTCTCAGATTTCGCTGCCCTCACCTTTAAGTGGAATTTGAAAGCTGGTGCGGCACGCGGGTGTCAAGACTTGGTCCTAGTTGTGTGCTTTTCCGGGATGCAACGGAAAGTTGGCACGGGCGAGACGGGAATGAAGGTACATGATTTATTTATTAACTATAAATACAAAAAAAGGATCAAACAAAAAGCGCGCACAGTGGCGGAGAATAAACTATGAACAATTAAACAAAACGTGCAAACTATGGCTTGAATAAAGAAAACTTACTTGGCATGGACAAAAAAGGAGCAGCGTGAACGATGGACGTGAAAAAATGGACAGAGCATAAATGTGGTGTGAGGTCGTCAGGACGAACAACAGAAAATTAATGAACTTAAATACTATGGACATGATTAGTGAAAGCAGGTGCGTGACTCAAAACGTGAAACAGGTGCGTGACGTGACAGGTGAAAACTAATGGTTGCTATGGTGACAAAACAAAAGTGCACAAAAAGTCCAAAACCCAAAACGAACATGACCAAAACAAAAACATGATCACACAGACATGACAGCGGGTTTTAAATGAATTGGGTTTATCAGCGTCATGCGTGCCGTGATGGTACAGCATACAGCACCCACTACAGCCAGCGTGCCTGAACAGCCACACGTTGTATGAGGCTTCAGCTTGCTCACATAGGTGACAGCAAGGCATACTTGGTCAACAACCACACAGGTCACACTGACGGTGGCGGTATTAAAAAAATACAACTTTAACACTCTTACTAATAATGCGCCACACTGTGAACCCACACCAAACAAGAATGACAAACAAATTTCGGGAGAACATCTGCACCGTAACACAACATAAACACAACAGGACAAATACCCAGAATCCCATGCAGCCCTAACTCTTCCGGGATACATTATACACCCCCCCCCCCCCGCCCCCCGCTATCAAACCCCGCCCACCTCAACCGAAGCACAGAGAGAGAGAGAAGGGGGGGGGGGGGGGGGGTGAGGGAGCAGGGTTTGGGTTGGGGCGAGGTTTGGTGATAGCAGGGGTGTATAATGTATCCCGGAAGAGTCAGGGCTGCATGGGATTCTGGGTGTTTGTGCTGTTGTGTTTATGTTGTGTTAAGGTGCAGATGTTCTCCTGAAACCTGTTTGTCATTCTTGTTTGGTTTTGGTTCAAAGTGTGGCGCATTATTAGTAAGAGTGTTAAAGTTGTTTTATACGACTACCGTCAGTGTAACCTGTGTGGCTGTTGACCAAGTATGCCTTGCTGTCACGTACGTGTGCAAGCAGAATATGTTTATTGTATAACAAGTGTTGGGCTGGCACGCTGTTAATACAGATTGTAGTGGGCGCCAAATGTTGTACCATCATGGCACGCCCTTATTATAGCCGTAATGGTGTAAATCGGTGAAAATCAATCCTGGGAGTTTTCTGCGAGAGGCACTGAAATCCGGAAATCTCACGGAAAAATTGGGGGGTTCAGCAAGTAAGCTGCTGAGCCGCATCAGAGTGATCAAAGAGCCGCATGCGGCTCCGGAGCCGCGGGTTGCCGACCCCTGCCCTATCTCTAAGGGAGAGCCCCGCCACCCGGCGGAGGAAACTCCTTCCGGCCGCTTGTACCCGTGATCTTGTCCTTTCGGTCATAACCCAAAGCTCATGACCATAGGTGAGGATGGGAACGTAGATCGACCGGTAAATTGAGAGCTTTGCCTTCCGGCTCAGCTCCTTCTTCACCACAACGGATCGATACAGCGTCCGCATTACTGAAGACGCCGCACCGATCCGCCTGTCGATCTCACGATCCACTCTTCCCTCACTCGTGAACAAGACTCCGAGGTACTTGAACTCCTCCACTTGGGACAAGATCTCCTCCCCAACCCGGAGATGGCACTCCACCCTTTTCCGGGCGAGAACCATGGACTCGGACTTGGAGGTGCTGATTCTCATCCCGGTCGCTTCACACTCGGCTGCGAACCGATCCAGCGAGAGCTGAAGATCCTGGCCAGATGACGCCATCCGGACCACATCATCTGAAAAAAAGCAGAGACCTAATCCTGCAGCCACCAAACCGGATCCCCTCAACGCCTTGACTGCGCCTAGAAATTCTGTCCATAAAAGTTATGAACAGAATCGGTGACAAAGGGCAGCCTAAAAAACATGAGGAACACATTTTCCATGCAGATCCAGGTTGGCAAATGTATAAACGTGTTATTTTGCACACAAAAAAATATTGAATTGTTTGTTTTTATTAAAATCACAATTTCAGAAGGGTTAAAACCATTAAAAATCAGTTCCCAGTGGCTTATTTTATTTTTAGAAGTTTTTTTCGAAATTTTACCCATCACGCAATATCCCTAAAAAAAAGCTTCAAAGTGCCTGATTTTAACCATCGTTATATACACCCGTCCATTTTCCTGTGACGTCACACAGTGATGCCGACACAAACAAACATGGCAGATAGAACAGCAAACTATAGCGACATTAGCTCGGATTCAGACTCGGATTTCAGCGGCTTAAGCGAAATTGAAAAAGAAACTGAAGCTATTGAGCCATATCGGTTTGAACCGTATGCAAGCAAAACCGACGAAAACGACACGACAGCCAGCGACACGGGAGAAAGCGAGGACGAATTCGGCGATCGCCTTCTAACCAACGATTGGTATGTGTTTGTTTTTAAGTGTTGTAATGTTTTTAAGCTAAATTATCGGTAAACACAGTTTATGTATAATCATTTACGTAAAACCGCGAGTAATGAATAAAGTTTTCATCAATTAATATATTCTGTAGACATACCCTCATCCGCTCTCTTTTCCTGAAAGCTGATCTGTCCAGTTTTGGAGTTGATGTCAGCAGGCCAGGGAAGCTAGGGTCGATATTCTTCTCTTGATCATCTTCGGTGGCATAAGGGACGGTAAAAGCGGTGTGAGCCAAGACATCCAGGGGGTTTAACTCGCTCGTCTGCGGGAACAAACTGCAAACATTGCTTGCCGTGCTACCGAGGCCCTTTGTCCCTGAATTGCTCACACACTCCGGCAGATTCAATGGGGATCTGGCGGCAGATTTCTTTGACTTTATCGTTGGAAATGCATCTGCTTTGAGTGTCGCAGGATATCCACACATTCTTGCCATCTCTGTCGTAGCATAGCTTTCGTCGGTAAAGTGTGCGGAACAAACGACTGACCATTTTCGTCGGCTTTCCCAACACCCTCGAATTTTGAACAAATTTCGTCCAATTTCTTGCCACTTTCGCATCTTTGGGCCACTGGTGCAACTTGAATCCGTCCCTGTTCGTGTTGTTACACCCTCCGACAACACAACGACGAGGCGTGATGTCTCCAAGGTACGGAAAACAGTCGAAAAAAACGGAAAATAACAGAGCTGATTTGACTCGGTGTTTGTAATGTGTTTGAGAAAATGCCGGATTGCTTCCCGATGTGATCCGAGAGCGAAAATTAGAAAGGCATTTAATTCGCCAAAATTCACCCATTTAGAGTTCGGAAATGGGGCTGTCTTGGTTGACAAGACTCTGCAGCATCGCGTGGACATCGGGGGCGGTACCTCTGGATTGGCAGACCGGGGTGGTGGTTCCTCTCTTTAAGAAGGGGAACCGGAGGGTGTGTTCTAACTATCGTGGGATCACACTCCTCAGTCTTCCCGGTAAGGTCTATTCAGGTGTACTGGAGAGGAGGCTACGCCGGATAGTCGAACCTCGGATTCAGGAGGAACAGTGTGGTTTTCGTCCTGGTCGTGGAACTGTGGACCAGCTCTATACTCTCGGCAGGGTCCTTGAGGGTGCATGGGAGTTTGCCCAACCAGTCTACATGTGCTTTGTAGACATGGAGAAGGCATTCGACCGTGTCCCTCGGGAAGTCCTGTGGGGAGTGCTCAGAGAGTATGGGGTATCGGACTGTCTGATTTTGGCGGTCCGCTCCCTGTATGATCAGTGCCAGAGCTTGGTCCGCATTGCCGGCAGTAAGTCGAACACGTTTCCAGTGAGGGTTGGACTCCGCCAAGGCTGCCCTTTGTCACCGATTCTGTTCATAACTTTTATGGACAGAATTTATAGGCGCAGTCAAGGCGTTGAGGGGATCCGGTTTGGTGGCTGCAGGATTAGGTCTCTGCTTTTTGCAGATGATGTGGTCCTGATGGCTTCATCTGGCCAGGATCTTCAGCTCTTTCTGGATCGGTTCGCAGCCGAGTGTGAAGCGACTGGGATGGGAATCAGCACCTCCAAGTCCGAGTCCATGGTTCTCGCCCGAAAAAGGGTGGAATGCCATCTTCGGGTTGGGGAGGAGACCCTGCCCCAAGTGGAGAAGTTCAAGTACCTCTGAGTCTTGTTCACGAGTGAGGGAAGAGTGGATCGTGAGATCGATAGGCGCATCAGTGCGGCGTCTTCAGTAATGCGGACGCTGTATCGATCCGTTGTGGTGAAGAAGGAGCTGAGCCGGAAGGCAAAGCTCTCAATTTACCAGTCGATCTACGTTCCCATCCTCACCTATGGTCATGAGCTTTGGGTTATGACCGAAAGGACAAGATCACGGGTACAAGCGGCCGAAATGAGTTTCCTCCGCCGGGTGGCGGGGCTCTCCCTTAGAGATAGGGTGAGAAGCTCTGTCATCCGGGGGGAGCTCAAAGTAAAGCCGCTGCTCCTCCACATGGAGAGGAGCCAGATGAGGTGGTTCGGGCATCTGGTCAGGATGCCACCCAATCGCCTCCCTCGGGAGGTGTTTAGGGCACGTCCAACCGGTAGGAGGCCACGGGGAAGACCCAGGACACGTTGGGAAGAATATGGCTCCCGGCTGGCCTGGGAACGCCTCGGGGTCCCACAGGAAGAGCTGGACGAAGTGGCTGGGGAGAGGGAAGTCTGGGCTTCCCTGCTTAGGCTGCTGCCCCCGCGACCCGACCTCGGATAAGCAGAAGAAGATGGATGGATGGATGGATGGGAGTTCGGAAATCGTTAAAAAAAATATATGGTCTTTTTTCTGCAACATCAAGGTATATATTGACGCATACATAGGTCTGGTGATAATGTTCCCCTTTAAGGAACTGGTAGCAGTTATACAATATGATTTGTCTCTGAATAGTTCAACTTTATACCAAATTATCCTACATTTGTGGGAAATAGAAAAAATTCCATAAGGTGGGACTTTATAGCCGTGTTTTGAAAGTGAGATTACTAATTGGAATTTTCACAATAAAGTGAACACCATTTTTTTTAGATAAACTCCATGCTAAATCTAATTTACTGTAAAGTTGTCATGTTTGTGTAATCATGTTTTGTTTTAAGTCATGTTTTGTTTAGTTTCTGGCTTTTCACTCCCTTGTCTTGTCACCATAGCAACCATTAGTTTTCACCTGTCACGTCACGCACCTGTTTCACGTCTTGAGTCACGCACCTGTTTTCGTTAATCATGTCTGTAGTATTTAAGTTCAGTGTTTTTCAGTTTGTTTTTCTGACGACCTCGCACCCCATACCGCACCCCATATATGCTTCTGCACACTCCTCTATGATCCTGCTTCATGTCCCTTGTCACAGTAAGTTTTGGTTCCATGTTTATAGTCCTTTTGTTTTTTCATAGTTTATTCTCCGCCAGTGTGCGCGCTTTCATTTATTCCTTTTTTGATAGATTAAATAAATCATGTACCTCCATTCCCGTCTCGCACGAGCCAACTTTCCGTTGCATCCTGGAAAAGCAAACACCCCGGACCAAGTCTTGACAGTAGGTCGTCAGCAGACCCGCTTTTCCGCACCTAAATTGGCCGAGTTGGACATTCAGGACGAAGCTTCTTGGAAGGTGCTGCGCGCCATGGAGGCAGAGACGCTGCGCTTTTCCCCCAGGGAGCGCAGGGGGATGATGTGGGGGAATGAAGGCAAGCTGGTGCCGATCGGCGCGTCGCTCCCGTCCCGGAAACGTCGCCAAGGACGGGGAAAAACTTCCTCGAGCCAGCAGGACACGCCGCTCCCACAAGCCCCGCCCCCTCCGGGCGGAAGCAAGCAGCAGTCTGCCCGGCTTCCCCATGATGACATCACAGATCAGGATTTTTGTTTCAATACTTTTTCTTTAAATCACCCGCCTCCAGCTAAAAACTCTGCCATGTCTTTGATAAAGCATTATCAAAACATGTTTTTAGAAATCAGGTCTAGTCAGTCACAGCCATCCCAATTTCATGCCCCGCCCCCCAAGACTCAAGTCCCGCCCCCGTCACAATTTTTTTCTTTTTTACCGCCCACACAACCCCAGGTGGGGGATAAAAAAACAAAACAATTTGGCCAAAATAAAGGGGACATTTCTGCCCTCCCCCGCCCACCCCTACAGAGAGTTCCAGACCGCAGGGAGCGCGTCTGGTATCCGCCCCTTGAGGGGGGGGCTGGGGTCGGGAGCTGTGTTGGTGGGGTGGCTCGGCATCACCATGCCAAGCCACAGCCTCCCTCACGGCCGCCACCACCAGTCTACCGACCTGTCAAGCCACAGCCTCCAGCACGACCGCCCTCACCAGTCTTCCGACCTGCCAAGCCGCAACCCCCAGCTAGGCCACCTCCACCTGCACCAAGGCTAGCACCTGCTCCGCTACCAGCTCCACGACGCCAAGCTCCGGTACCAGCTCCACGACGCCAAGTGCCGCCAGTCGCAGCTCCACGACGCCAAGTGCCGCCAGTCGCAGCTCCACGACGCCAAGTGCCGCCAGTCGCAGCTCCACGACGCCAAGTGCCGCCAGTCGCAGCTCCACGACGCCAAGTGCCGCCAGTCGCAGCTCCACGACGCCAAGTGCCGCCAGTCGCAGCTTCACGACGCCAAGTGCCGCCAGTCGCAGCTTCACGACGCCAAGACCCGCCATGCCAAGACCAAGACCAAGACCCGCCATGCCAAGACCAAGACCAAGACCCGCCATGCCAAGACCAAGACCAAGACCCGCCATGCCAAGACCAAGACCAAGACCCGCCATGCCAAGACCAAGACCCGCCATGCCAAGACCAAGACCAAGACCCGCCATGCCAAGACCAAGACCAAGACCCGCCATGCCAAGACCAAGACCCGCCATGCCAAGACCAAGACCCGCCATGCCAAGACCAAGACCCGCCATGCCAAGACCAAGACCCGCCATGCCAAGACCAAGACCCGCCATGCCAAGACCAAGACCCACCATGCCAAGACCAAGACCCGCCATGCCAAGACCAAGACCCGCCATGCCAAGACCAAGACCCGCCATGCCAAGACCAAGACACGCCATGCCAAGACCAAGACACGCCATGCCAAGACCAAGACCAAGACACGCCATGCCAAGACCAAGACACGCCATGCCAAGACCAAGACACGCCATGCCAAGACCAAGACTCGCCATGCCAAGACCAAGACTCGCCATGCCAAGACCAAGACTCGCCATGCCATGACCAAGACCCACACCAAGACCAAGACCCGCCATGCCAAGACCCACACCAAGACCAAGACCCACGCCGAGCTTCGCCGCTGGACGCGTCACGCCGAGCTTCGCCGCTGGACGCGTCACGCCGAGCTTCGCCGCCTGACTTGCCACGCCGAGCTGCCACGCCTGCCAAGTTGACGACGCGCCTGCCTCCTCGTCGGCTATGGATATGGCCGCTACCTGGTCGCCCGCCACGCCAAGTGCGCCCACCTCCCAGTCGGCCACGAATGTGGCCATTCCCTGGGCGCCCGCCTCGCCTGCTGCAGCGGCGTTCCACTCGCCGCCGCCACCTAACTCTGCCCCGGTGGATACGGGGACACGTGGTCTGGCGACCCACCGCCATGTCCCCCTCCCGCCCTCCCATGACTCTTGTTAATTTTTATGGACATCTGGTATCTGTCCTTAAGGGAGGGGCTCTGTCATGTTTGTGTAATCATGTTTTGTTTTAAGTCATGTTTTGTTTAGTTTCTGGCTTTTCACTCCCTTGTCTTGTCTCCATAGCAACCATTAGTTTTCACCTGTCACGTCACGCACCTGTTTCACGTCTTGAGTCACGCACCTGTTTTCGTTAATCATGTCTGTAGTATTTAAGTTCAGTGTTTTTCAGTTTGTTTTTCTGACGACCTCGCACCCCATACCGCACCCCATATATGCTTCTGCACACTCCTCTATGATCCTGCTTCATGTCCCTTGTCACAGTAAGTTTTGGTTCCATGTTTATAGTCCTTTTGTTTTTTCATAGTTTATTCTCCGCCAGTGTGCGCGCTTTCATTTATTCCTTTTTTGATAGATTAAATAAATCATGTACCTCCATTCCCGTCTCGCACGAGCCAACTTTCCGTTGCATCCTGGAAAAGCAAACACCCCGGACCAAGTCTTGACAAAAGTTTGAACAATACAGGATACAGACAATAAAAATAATTAGTTAACTTATGTGATCAACCACAAAAAAAAAAAAATCGCATTTATTCATACTTGCCAACCCTGAGACCTCCGATTTCGGGAGGTGGGGGGGCATGGTTGGGGGCGTGGCTAGGAGGGGAGGAGTATATTTACAGCTAGTATTCACTGAAAGTCAAGTATTTCATATATATATATATATATATATATATATATATATATATATATATATATATATATAGTATTTAATATATATGTATATATAAGAAATACTTGACTTTCAGTGAATTCTAGCTATAAATATATATTTATTTTATTGTATATATATATATATATATATATATATATATATATATATATATATATATATATATATATAAAAGAAATACTTGAATTTCAGTGTTCATTTATTTACACATATACTTGTTGAGTATGGTTGAGTTAAGGGTTGAAATGTCCATCCTTGTTCTTGTCTCTGTCACTATTTTTCGAACCATGCTGAACACCCTCTCTGATGATGCATTGATGTGTGGCACGCACAAAAGTGCTTTCATCAAATGCAGTAGATGGCAGTATTGTCCTGTTTAAGAGTGTCACAACATTGCTGTTTACGGTAGACGAAAACGTGACTGCCGTTGTTGTGTGTTGTTACCGCGCCGGGAGGACGTTAATGAAACTGCCTAACAATAAACCCACATAAGGAACCAAGAACTCGCCCTCGATCATTCTACAGTTATAACGTCATTGGGCAGGCACGCTGTTTATATTGTGGGAAAGTCCATGCGGACCTGAGTCCGCCTGAATTTCGGGAGATTTTCGGGAGATAATTTGTCCCGGGAGGTTTTCGGGAGAGGCGCTGAATTTCGGGAGTCAAGTATGCATTTATTGATCACTCAATGTATTCTTTTTTTACATCAATTATTTTGAAAAGAGGTCTCAATCAATAGAACGTTAAAATTAAGTTTTGATGCCCATGCCTATTGCCGGTCATATTGATAATAAAATACGCACCGCTTACTTCTCCTTTCCTTTTTGCCAGAGTGGCTCTCTCAGCGCTGCCGTGACGACACCACTCCCGTTTTCTTCCTCAAGTTACATTTTCCAGGTGTGATATTGCTGTGGCTTTATGAGGAAGGCCGCTATGTCATCAGCAGCGGAGAGTGCCTAGCTAAAAATATAACCCCGGCTGTGAGTTTTAGTTCCTTCAGCGGGGCCAAAATGTCAGCCGCATCAGTCAACGCGGAGTGTTTGTCAGGAGCGCGTCGTGGGGACCTCCTCGCGGAACTTCCTCTTGACATTTATCTGCGATAGAAATACCTCGCACCAGGACATTTTAATATCAGATATATATTTGTTCCTTTTGTTCTCGCCCGTTATTCCAGTGGAAGCTTTATAAAGGTCAACTTCCTCTTGATTTTGACAGGGGTGTGTGTGTGTGTGTGTGTGTGTGTGTGTGTGTGTGTGTGTGTGTGTGTGTGTGTGTGTGTGTGTGTGTGTGTGTGTGTGTGTGCGTGTGTTTGTGTCAGAAATATGACAACTAGGGATGGGAACTGTTCACATACAGTACCAATTCCCGGTACCTGGGTATGAATACTGTTACTCAATATTCGGTACTTTTGTGTGCGTTAATAAATGACAATAAAATCTCATTTTCTATTGCAACAATTAAATATGAGCTTTTCATGATAACTGCTGCCCAGTTGTTATATCTTGTTTTATTATCAAAATTATTTTTTTATTTTTTTTATTTTCTTTAATTGAGCAGTTCAACAAAATAACACACATTAATACCATATTAAAACAATTCCAATTCCAATTCCCTCACTGCATCGAAAACCGACATCAGTGTGTAAAGGATATCACCACATGAACTCAGGAACACTTCACGAAACCACTGTCAGTAACGACAGTCGGTCGCTACATCTGTGAGTGCAAGTTAAAGCTCTACTAAGCAAAGCCAAAGCCATTTATCAACAACACCCAGAAACGCCGCTGGCTTCGAGCTCATCTAAGATGGACTGACGCAAAGTGGGAAAGTGTTCTGTGGTCTGACCAGTCCACATTTCAAATTGTTTTGGAAATTAATCAGTTCAACAAAATAATACACAATAATACCACAATAATACAATTCCAATTCTAATCCCCTCATTGCATCAAAAACCGACATCAATGTATAAAGGATATCACCACATGGGCTGAGGAACACTCCAGAAATCCACTGTCAGTAACGACAGTTGGTCGCTACATATACAGCAAGTTAAAACTCTACTATGCAAAGCCAAAGTCATTTATCAACAACACCCAGAAACGCAGCCGGCTTCGAGCTCATCCAAGATGGACTGACAGAAAGTGGAAAAGTGTTCTGTGGTCTGACGAGTCCACATTTCAAATTGTTTTTGAAATTAATCAGTTCAACAAAATAATACACAATAATACCATAAAAATACAATTCCCAATTCCAATTCCTTCACTGCATCAAAAAGCGACATCAGTGTGTAAAGGATATCACCACATGGGCTCAGAAACACTTCAGAAAACCACTGTCTGTAACGAGAGTTGGTCGCTACATCTACAGCAAGTTAAAACTCTACTATGCAAAGCCAAAGCCAAATATCAACAACACCCAGAAACGAAGTGGAAAAGTGTTCTGTGGTCTGACGAGTCCACATTTCAAATTCCATCCATTTTCTCCATCCATTTTCTACCGCTTATTCCCTTTGGGGTCGCTGGGGGGCGCTGGAGCCTATCTCAGCTACAATCGGGCGGAAGGCGGGGTACACCCTGGACAAGTCGCCACCTCATCACAGTGCCAACACAGATAGACAGACAACATTCACACTCACATCCACACACTAGGGCCAATTTAGTGTTGCCAATCAACTTATCCCCAGGTGCATGTCTTTGGAGGTGGGAGGAAGCCGGAGTACCCGGAGGGAACCCACGCAGTCACGGGGAGGACATGCAAACTCCACACAGAAAGATCCCGAGCCCGGGATTGAACCCAAGACTACTCAGGACCTTCGTATTGTGAGGCAGATGCACTAACCCCTCTGCCACCGTGAAGCCCATTTCAAATTGTTTTGGAAATTAATCAGTCCAACAAAATAATACACAATAATACCATACTAATACAATTCCAATTCCAATTCCCTCACTGCATCAAAAAGAGACATCAGTGTGTAAAGGATATCACCACATGGGCTCAGGAACACTTCAGAAAACCGCTGTCAGTAACTACAGTTAATCAGAACATCTGTGAGTGCAAGTTAAAGCTCTACTATGCAAAGCCAAAGACATTTATCAACAACACCCAGAAACGCCGCCGGTTTCGAGCTCATCTAAGATGGACTGACGGAAAGTGGAGAAGTGTTCTTTGGTCTGACGAGTCCACATTTCAAATTGTTTTGGACATTAATCAGTTCAACAAAAAGATACACAATAACACCATAATAATACAACTCCAATTCCAATTCCCTCACTGCATTAAAAACCCGACATGAGTGTGTAAAGGATATCACCACATGGGCTCAGAAACACTTCAGAAAACCACTGTCAGTAACGAGACTTGGTCGCTACATCTACAGCAAGTTAAAACTCTACTATGCAAAGCCAAAGCTAATTATCAACAACACCCAAAAACGAAGTGGAAAAGTGTTCTGTGGTCTGACGAGTCCACATTTCAAATTGTTTTTGAAATTAATCAGTTCAACAAAATAATACACAATAATACCATAATAATACAATTCCCATTTCCAATTCCTTCACTGCATCAAAAAGCGACATCAATGTGTAAAGGACATCACCACATGAACTCAGGAACACTTCAAGAAACTACTGTCAGTAACGACAGTCGGACGCTACATCTGTGAGTGCAAGTTAAAGCTCTACTATGCAAAGCCAAAGCCATTTATCAACAACACCCATAAACGCAGCCGGCTTCTAGCTCATCTAAGATGGACTGACGCGAAGTGGAAAAGTGTTCTGTGGTCTGACGAGTCCACATTTCAAATTGTTTTTTAAATTAATCAGTTCAACAAAATAATACACAATAGTACCACAATAATACAATTCCAATTCCACTTACCTCACTGCATCAAAAACCGACATCAGTGTGTAAAGGATATCACCACATGGGCTGAGGAACACTTCAGAAAACCACTGTGAGTAACGACCGTTCGTCGCTACATCTGTGAGTGCAAGTTAAAGCTCTACTATGCAAAGCCAAAGCCATTTATCAACAACACCCAGAAAAACCGTCGGCTTCTAGCTCATCTCAGAAGGACTGACGCAAAGTGGGAAAGTGTTCTGTGGTCTGACGAGTCCACATTTCAAATTGTTTTGGAAAGTAATCAGTTCAACAAAATAATACACAATAATACCATAATAATACAATTCCCAATTCCAATTCCTTCACTGCATCAAAAAGCGACATCAGTGTGTAAAGGATATCAGCACATGGGCTCAGGAACACTTCAGAAAACCGCTGTCAGTAGCGACAGTCGGTCACTACATCTGTAAGTGCAAGTTAAAGCTCTACTAACCAAAACCAAAGCCATTTATCAACAACACCCAGAAACGCCACCGTTTTCGAGCTCATCTAAGATGGACTGACGGAAAGTGGGAAAGTGTTCTGTGGTCTGACGAGTCCACATTTCAAATTGTTTTGGAAATTAATCAGTTCAACAAAAGAATACACAATAATACCATCATAATACAATTCCCAATTCCAATTCCTTCACTGCATCAGAAAGCGACATCAATGTGTAAAGGATATCACCACATGAACTCAGGAACACTTCAAGAAACCACTGTCAGTAACGACAGTCGGTCGCTACATCTGTGAGTGCAAGTTAAAGCTCTACTATGCAAAGCCAAAGCCATTTATCAACAACACCCAAAAACACAGCCGGTTTCTAGCTCATCTAAGATGGACTGACGCTAAGTGGAAAAGTGTTCTGTGGTCTGACGAGTCCACATTTCAAATTGTTTTTGAAATTAATCAGTTCAAAAAAATAATACACAATAGTACCATAATAATACAATTCCAATTCCCTTAATGCATCAAAAACCGACATCAGTGTGTAAAGGATATCACCACATGGGCTCAGGAACACTTCAGAAAACCACTGTCAATAACTACAGTTGGTCACTACATCTGTAAGTGCAAGTTAAAGCTCTACTAAGCAAAGCCAAAGCCATTTATCAACAACACCCAGAAACGCCACCGGTTTCGAGCTCATCTAAGATGGACTGACGCAAAGTGGAAAAGTGTTCTGTGGTCTGACGAGTCCACATTTTAAATTGTTTTTGAAATTAATCAGTTCAACAAAATAATACACAATAATACCATAATAATACAATTCCCAATTCCAATTCCTTCACTGCATCAAAAAGCGACATCAGTGTGTAAAGGATATCAGCACATGGGCTCAGGAACACTTCAGAAAACCACTGTCAGTAACGACAGTCGGTCGCTACATCTGTGAATGCAAGTTAAAGCTCTACTATGCAAAGCCAAAGCCATTTATCAACAACACCCAGAAATGCAGCCGTCTACGAGCTCATCTAAGATGGACTGACGCAAAGTGGGAAAGTGTTCTGTGGTCTGACGAGTCCACATTTCAAATTGTTTTTGAAATTAATCAGTTCAACAAAATAATACACAATAATACCATAATAGTACTATTCCAATTCCCTCAATGCATCAAAACCCGACATCAGTGTGTAAAGGATATCACCACATGGGCTCAGGAACACTTCAGAAAACCACTGTCAGTAACTACAGTCGGTCGCTATGTCTGTATGTGCAAGTTAAAGCTCTACTAAGCAAAGCCAAAGACATTTATCAACAACACCCAGAAACGCCACCGGTTTCGAGCTCATCTAAGATGGACTGACGGAAAGTGGAAAAGTGTTCTGTGGTCTGACGAGTCCACATTTCAAATTGTTTTTGAAATGAATCAGTCCAACAAAATAATACACAATAATACCATAATAATACAATTCCAATTCCAATTCCTTTACTGCATCAAAAAGCGACATCAATGTGTAAAGGATATCACCACATGAACTCAGGAACACTTCAAGAAACTACTGTCAGTAACGACAGTCGGACGCTACATCTGTGAGTGCAAGTTAAAGCTCTACTATGCAAAGCCAAAGCCATTTATCAACAACACCCATAAACGCAGCCGGCTTCTAGCTCATCTAAGATGGACTGACGCGAAGTGGAAAAGTGTTCTGTGGTCTGACGAGTCCACATTTCAAATTGTTTTGGAAATTAATCAGTCCAACAAAATAATACACAATAATACCATAATACTACAAATCCAATTCCAATTCCCTCACTGCATCAAAAACCGCAAAGTTATAATTAAAGTTCTACTATGCAAAGCCAAAGCCATTTATCAACAACACCCAGAAACGCCGCCAGCTTCTAACTCATCTAAGATGGACTGATGCGAAGTGGAAAAGTATTCTGTGGTCTGACGAGTCCACATTATTGCAACTTACCATATATTTTTTTTCATTTTAGTTTAAAAAAATGTTACTAATAAAATGGTGTAATAATAGTATTCACTGTTAGAAGCGGCTCTCTGGGGCCAAACATAACTGCCATGTGGCCCTCAGTGAAAAGGACTTTGACACATTCTTTGCCATGAACTTTAAAGGGATCACATTAGAATTGTTCATCTTTATTGTAAACATGATTTGAAAACATTATTTAAAGCAAAATACATTAAATGTATTTATTATTTTTTTAAATCCAAAATGTGCACTAAGGTAGAAACTTTGCTTTCAGATTTTATTGAAGTACTCATCCACCTTTTCCTTCAAGAAACCCTGCTTTGTTTGGTTTTTTCTTGTCTTTTTTTATATATATATTTTTTAAACATGTCCAAAATAGACCCTCAGCGTTTTCTTCTCCTTTTTTTCTGTCAAGGTCAATGACCCTGCTGATAAAGTCACACTTCGCTTTTATTTCTGGGCAATTACGTGGCCTTGTGGTCACACGCTAGTGAAATTATGTCAGCTGATTCACTTTGTACACTTGTCTTACTGCGCTATAGTTTGTGTGTGTGTACGTGTGTGTGTATGTGTGTGTGTCCTTGCATGTGTGTGTCCTTGCAGACATCAGCCAGTCATATCTGGCCCAGTTTGTGTAAAGTGTGTAAGGGTGAATTATACTGCTTCAGTGTTTCATCTTAGGCCTTTTATTTGTCAGTGAAGTAGGCACATTTCTGGGTGTTGTTGATAAATGGCTTTCGCTTTGCATAGTAGAGTTTTAACTTGCACTTACAGATGTAGCGACCAACTGTAGTTACTGACACTGGTTTTCTGAAGTGTTCCTGAGCCCATGTGGTGATGTCCTTTACACACTGATGTTGGTTTTTGATGCATTAAGGGAATTGGAATTGTATTATTATGGTACTATTGTGTATTATTTTGTTGAACTGATTAATTTCAAAAACAATTTGAAATGTGGACTCGTCAGACCACAGAACACTTTCCCACTTTGCATCAGTCCATCTTAAATTCCAAATGAGCCAATATGTGCAAAAAATAAAGTTTTCCAGTTCCAACGTTAAGTTTCTTGTCTTTGCAGTCTATTCAACTGAATATAAGTTGAAAAAGATTTGCAAATCATTGTATTCTGTTTTTATTTACCATTTAAACAACGTGCCAACTTCACTGGTTTTGGGGTTTGTATGCTAATGCAATATTTAGCGTCGACAATTGCCCTTTTTGCCACCCTATTAGCAAATGGACGAGAAAATTAGTCAGAGTTTAAGGAAATTTAGCAGCATTTTTTAAATATGTATTTTTTTCATATAAAAAAAAAAAAAATAAAAAAAAATATATATATATATATTTATATTTATATTTAAATAAATATATAAATTTTATATGAAAACAATATATATAAAAAAAAATGCTGCTAAATTTCCTTAATTAATTTCATTTAATTATTATTAAATTCTGGATTGTAGTTAGTCTTTTCTTTCATTCTTTAATCTTATTGAGATTCACTTTTTGGGTTCCTTATTATAAAGGGTTGTAGTTTAAGCGTACACACACCAGGTATAGTAGTAAAATGTTGTATTCACATTTTTCTCATGTCCTAATTTGTATTGCAATTTTTTGTATTACTTGTATGTATCTGTTAATGCACTCTATTCTTACTTATTTGTGTATTTTATTTCTATATCCTTAAAGGGGAACTGCCTTTTTTTTTTTTTTATTCATTTTTGTTTGCCTATCGTTCACAATCACTATGTAAGACAAGAAGACAAAAGTTTTTTGGTTTTTTTCTTGGTAGCTAGCAATGCTCTGTAATATATATATATATAAATATATATAAATATAATATATATATATATATATATATATATATATATATATATATATATATATATATATATATATATATATATATATATATATATATATATATACCTATATAGGTATATATATATATATATATATATATACCTATATAGGTATATATATATATATATATATATATATATATACCTATATAGGTATATATATATATATATATATATATAAATATATATATATATATATATATATATATATATATATATATATATATATATATATATATATATATATATATATATATATATATACACCTATATATATATATATATATATAAATATATATATATATATATATATATATATATGTCTTTCTGTGGCAGCGTTGGAGAAAATTGTACATGTGAAAAAACTACGGTGAGTTCAAGGACCGCCGAAATTAGTAGGACAAAACGGCGCTGGCCGAATACTCTCATCAGTGAAGCATGTTTAATATAAAATAAAACAAATTGAAGCAACAATGGCTATTTTTTTAAACTACGGGCTCCAAAAATCAATCTGAAGTGATTTGAATAGTGTTTTTTTTTTGTGTTTTTTTCTAAACGACTTTTTACTGTCAATATCGGCCGCTGAGTTTAATTTTGTAATGTTTTCTGCTGGTGGTGTGCCTCTGGATTTTTTCAATGAAAAAATGTGCCTCGGCTCAGAAAAGGTTGAAAAACACTGATAGCCTAAAAGCTCACCTTTGTGCATTCACACACAGCATAAAACGTTTGGTGGACAAAATGAGACAAAGAAGGAGTGGCATAAAACATGTCTTTCTGTGGCAGCGTCGGAGAAAGTTGTACATGTGAAAAATCTACGGTGAGTTCAAGGACAGCCGAAATTAGTTGGACAAAACGGCGCTGGCCGAATATTCTCATCAGTGAAGCATGTTTAATATAAAATAAAACAAATTGAAGCAACAATGGCTATTTTTTTTAAACTACGGGCTCCAAAAATCAATCTGAAGCGATTTGAATAGTGTTTTTGTTCTCTTTTTTTTTTCTGAACGACTTTTTACTGTCAATATCGGCCGCTGAGTTTAATTTTTTAATGTTTTCTGCTGGTGGTGTGCCTCTGGAATTTTTCAATGAAAAAATGTGCCTCGGCTCAGAAAAGGTTGAAAAACACTGATAGCCTAAAAGCTCACCTTTGTGCATTCCCACACAGCATAAAACGTTTGGTGGACAAAATGAGACCAAGAAGGAGTGGTATAAAACACGTCTTTCTGTGGCAGCGTCGGAGAAAGTTGTACATGTGAAAAAACTACGGTGAGTGCAAGGACCGCCGAAATTAGTTAGACAAAACGGCGCTGGCCGAACGCTCTCATCAGTGAAGCATGTTTAATATAAAATAAAACAAATTGAAGCAACAATGGCTATTTTTTCTAAACTACGGGCTCCAAAAATCAATCTGAAGTGATTTGAATAGTGTTTTTGTTCTTTTTTTTTTTCTGAACGACTTTTTACTGTCAATATCGTCCGCTGAGTTTAATTTTTTAATGTTTTCTGCTGGTGGTGTGCCTCTGGAATTTTTCAATGAAAAAATGTGCCTCGGCTCAGAAAAGGTTGAAAAACACTGATAGCCTAAAAGCTCACCTTTGTGCATTCACACATAGCATAAAACGTTTGGTGGACAAAATGAGACAAAGAAGGAGTGGCATAAAACACGTCTTTCTGTGGCAGCGTTGGAGAAAGTTGTACATGTAAAAAACTACGGTGAGTTCAAGGACCGCCGAAATTAGTAGGACAAAACGGCGCTGGCCGAATACTCTCATCAGTGAAGCATGTTTAATACAAAATAAAATAAATTGAAGCAACAATGGCTATTTTTTTTAAACTACGGGCTCCAAAAATCAATCTGAAGTGATTTGAATCGTGTTTTTGTTCTTTTTTTTTTTTCTGAACGACATTTTACTGTCAATATCGGCCGCTGAGTTTAATTTTTTAATGTTTTCTGCTGGTGGTGTGCCTCTGGATTTTTTCAATGAAAAAATGTGTCTCGGCTCAGAAAAGGTTGAAAAACAGTGATGGCATAAAAGCTCACTTTTGTGCATTCACACACAGCATAAAACATTTGGTGGTCAAAATGAGACAAAGAAGGAGTGGCATAAAACACGTCTTTCTGTGGCAGCGTCGGAGAAAGTTGTACATGTGAAAAAACTACGGTGAGTTTAAGGACCGCCGAAATTAGTTGGACAAAACGGCGCTGGCCGAATACTCTCATCAGTGAAGCATGTTTAATATTAAAATAAAACAAATTGAAGCAACAATGGCTATTTTTTTTAAACTACGGGCTCCAAAAATTAATCTGAAGCGATTTAAATAGTGTTTTTGTTCTTCTTTTTTTTTCTGAACAACTTTTTACTCTCAATATCGGCCGCTGAGTTTAATTTTTTTAATGTTTTCTGCTGGTGGTGTGCCTCTGGATTTTTTCAATGAAAAAATGTGCCTCGGCTCAGAAAAGGTGGAAAATTACTGATAGCCTAAAAGCTCACCTTTGTGCATTCACACAGCATAAAACGTTTGGTGGACAAAATGAGACAAAGAAGGAGTGGTATAAAACACGTCTTTCTGTGGCAGCGTCGGAGAAAGTTGTACATGTAAAAAACTACGGTGAGTTCAAGGACCGCCGAAATTAGTAGGACAAAACGGCGCTGGCCGAATACTCTCATCAGTGAAGCATGTTTAATACAAAATAAAACAAATTGAAGCAATAATGTTGTTGTTTTTTAAACTACGGGCTCCAAAAATCAATCTGAAGCGATTTGGATCGTGTTTTTGTTCTTTTTTTTTTTTTTTTTCTGAACAACTTTTTACTGTCAATATCGGACGCTGAGTTAAATGTTTTAAAGTTTTCTGCTGGTGGTGTGCCTCTGGAATTTTTCAATGAAAAAATGTGCCTCGGCTCAGAAAAGGTTGAAAAACACTGATAGCATAAAAGCTCACTTTTGTGCATTCACACACAGCATAAAACATTTGGTGGACAAAATGAGACAAAGAAGGAGTGGCATAAAACACGTCTTTCTGTGGCAGCGTCGGAGAAAGTTGTACACGTGAAAAAACTACGGTGAGTTCAAGGACCGCCGAAATTAGTTGGACAAAACGGCGCTGGCAGAATACTTTCATCAGTGAAGCATGCTTAATATAAAATAAAACAAATTGAAGCAACAATGGTTATTTTTTCTAAACTACGGGCTCCAAAAATCAATCTGAAGCGATTTGAATAGTGTTTTTGTTCCTTTTTTTTTTTCTGAACTACTTTTTAGCGCCAATATCGGCCGCTGAGTTAAATTTTTTAATGTTTTCTGCTGGTAGTGTGCCTCTGGATTTTTTCAATGAAAAAATGTGCCTCGGCTCAGAAAAGGTTGAAAAACACTGATAGCCTAAAAGCTCACCTTTGTGCATTCACACACAGCATAAAACGTTTGGTGGACAAAATGAGACAAAGAAGGAGTGGCATAAAACATGTCTTTCTGTGGCAGCGTCGGAGAAAGTTGTACATGTGAAAAAACTACGGTGAGTTCAAGGACCGCCGAAATTAGTTGGACAAAACGCCGCTGGCCGAATACTCTCATCAGTGAAGCATGTTTAATATAAAATAAAACAAATTGAAGCAACAATGGCTATTTTTTTTAAACTACGGGCTCCAAAAATTAATCTGAAGCGATTTGAATAGTGTTTTTTTTCTTTTTTTTTTTTCTAAACAACTTTTTATTGTCAATATCGGCCGCTGAGTTTAATTTTTTTATGTTTTCTGCTGGTGGTGTGCCTCCGGATTTTTTCAATGAAAAAATGTGCCTCGGCTCAGAAAAGGTTGAAAAACACTGATAGCCTAAAAGCTCACCTTTGTGCATTCACACACAGCATACAACGTTTGGTGGACAAAATGAGACAAAGAAGGAGTGGCATAAAACACGTCTTTCTGTGGTAGCGTCGGAGAAAGTTGTACATGTGAAAAAACTACGGTGAGTTCAAGGACCGCCGAAATTAGTAGGACAAAACGTCGCTGGCCAAATACTCTCATCAGTGAAGCATGTTTAATATAAAATTTAAAAAAAATAAATAAAAAAAAGCCATTGTTGCTTCAAACTACGGGCTCCAAAAATCAATCTGAAGTGATTTGAATAGTGTTTTTGTTCTTTTTTTTTTTTCTGAACGACTTTTTACCGTCAATATCGGCCGCTGAGTTTAATTTTTTAATGTTTTCTGCTGGTGGTGTGCCTCCGGATTTTTTCAATGAAAAAATGTGCCTCGGCTCAGAAAAGGTTGAAAAACACTGATAGCCTAAAAGCTCACCTTTGTGCATTCACACACAGCATAAAACGTTTGGTGGACAAAATGAGACAAAGAAGGAGTGGTATAAAACATGTCTTTCTGTGGCAGCGTCGGAGAAAGTTGTACATGTGAAAAAACTACGGTGAGTTCAAGGACCGCCGAAATTAGTTGGACAAAACGGCGCTGGCCGAATACTCTCATCAGTGAAGCATGTTTAATATAAAATAAAACAAATTGAAGCAACAATGGCTATTTTTTTTTAAACTACGGGCTCCAAAAATCAATCTGAAGCGATTTGAATAGTGTTTTTGTTCTTTTTTTTTTTTCTGAACGACTTTTTAGCGTCAATATCGGCCGCTGAGTTTAAATTTTTAACGTTTTCTGCTGGTAGTGTGCCTCTGGATTTTGGATTTTTTCAATGAAAAAATGTGCCTCGGCTCAGAAAAGGTTGAAAAACACTGATAGCCTAAAAGCTCACCTTTGTGCATTCACACACAGCATAAAACATTTGGTGGACAAAATGAGACAAAGAAGGAGTGGCATAAAACATGTCTTTCTGTGGCAGCGTCGGAGAAAGTTGTACATGTGAAAAAACTACGGTGAGTTCAAGGACCGCCGAAATTAGTAGGACAAAACGGCGCTGGCCGAATACTCTCATCAGTGAAGCATGTTTAATATAAAATAAAACAAATTGAAGCAACAATGGCTATTTTTTTTTAAAACTGTGGTCTCCAAAAATCAATCTGAAGCGATTTGAATCGTGTTTTTGTTCTTTTTTTTTTCTGAACGACTTTTTAGCGTCAATATCGGCTGCTGAGTTTAATTTTTTAATGTTTTCTGCTAGTGGTGTGCCTCCGTATTTTTTCAATGAAAAAATGTGCCTCGGCTCAGAAAAGGTTGAAAAACACTGATAGCCTAAAAGCTCACCTTTGTGCATTCACACACAGCATAAAACATTTGGTGGACAAAATGAGACAAAGAAGGAGTGGCATAAAACACGTCTTTCTGTGGCAGCGTCGGAGAAAGTTGTACATGTGAAAAAACTACGGTGAGTTCAAGGACCGCCGAAATTAGTTGGACAACACGACGCTGGCCGAATACTCTCATCAGTGAAGCATGTTTAATATAAAATAAAAAAAATTAAAGCAATAATGTTTTTGGTTTTTTTAAATACGGGCTCCAAAAATCAATCTGAAGTGATTTGAATAGTGTTTTTGTTCTTTTTTTTTTCTGAACGACTTTTTAGCGTCAATATCGGCCGCTGAGTTTAATTTTTTAATGTTTTCTGCTGGTGGTGTGCCTCTGGATTTTTTCAATGAAAAAATGTGCCCCGGCTCAGAAAAGTTTGAAAAACACTGATAGCCTAAAAGCTCACCTTTGTGCATTCACACACAGCATAAAACGTTTGGTGGACAAAATGAGACAAAGAAGGAGTGGCATAAAACACGTCTTTCTGTGGCAGCGTCGGAGAAAGTTGTACATGTAAAAAACTACGGTGAGTTCAAGGACCGCCGAAATTAGTAGGACAAAACGGCGCTGGCCGAATACTCTCATCAGTGAAGCATGTTTAATATAAAATAAAACAAATTGAAGCAACAATGGCTATTTTTTTTAAACTACGGGCTCCAAAAATCAATCTGAAGCGATTTGAATAGTGTTTTTGTTCTTTTTTTTTTCTGAACGACTTTTTACTGTCAATATCGGCTGTTGAGTTACATTTTTTAATGTTTTCTGCTGGTGGTGTGCCTCTGGATTTTTTCAATGAAAAAAATGTGCCTCGGCTCAGAAAAGGTTGAAAAACACTGATAGCCTAAAAGCTCACCTTTGTGCATTCACACACAGCATAAAACGTTTGGTGGACAAAATGAGACAAAGAAGGAGTGGCATAAAACACGTCTTTCTGTGGCAGCGTCGGAGAAAGTTGTACATGTGAAAAAACTACGGTGAGTTCAAGGACCGCCGAAATTAGTAGGACAAAACGGCGCTGGCCGAATACTTTAATCAGTGAAGCATGTTTAATATAAAATAAAACAAATTGAAGCAACAATGGCTATTTTTTTTAAAACTGCGGGCTCCAAAAATCAATCTGAAGCGATTTGAATCGTGTTTTTGTTCTTCTTTTTTTTTTGAACGACTTTTTACTGTCAATATCGGCCGCTGAGTTTAATTTTTTAATGTTTTCTGCTGGTGGTGTGCCTCTGGAATTTTTCAATGAACAAATGTGCCTCGGCTCAGAAAAGGTTGAAAAACACTGATAGCATAAAAGCTCACTTTTGTGCATTCACACACAGCATAAAACATTTGGTGGACAAAATGAGACAAAGAAGGATTGGCATAAAACACGTCTTTCTGTGGCAGCGTCGGAGAAAGTTGTACATGTAAACAACTACGGTGAGTTCAAGGACCGCCGAAATTAGTTGGACAAAACGGCGCTGGCCGAATACTCTCATCAGTGAAGCATGTTTAATACAAAATAAAACAAATTGGAGCAATAATGTTGTTGTTTTTTAAACTACGGGCTCCAAAAATTAATCTGAAGCGATTTGAATCGTGTTTTTGTTCTTTTTTTTTTTCTAAACGACTTTTTACTGTCAATATCGGCCGCTGAGTTTAATTTTTTAATGTTTTCTGCTGGTGGTGTGCCTCTGGATTTTTTCAATGAAAAAAATGTGCCTCGGCTCAGAAAAGGTTGAAAAAAACTGATGTAAACAAACTTCGGAGAGTTCAAGGACAGCCAAAATTAGTAGGACAAAACGTCGCTGGTCAAATACTCTCATCAGTGAAGCATGTTTAATACAAAATAAAACAAATTGAAGCAACAATGGCTATTTTTTTTTAAAACTACGTGCTCCAAAAATCAATCTGAAGCGATTTGAATAGTGTTTTTGTTCTTTTTTTTTTTTCGCACCCACTGGAATTTTCCTCTACTGCACACCGAGGGGCCTCACTTCCTTTTTTCGAAAGGCTTCCATTTCCTGTCTGTCTGAGAGTCGTGCTTGAGCAAGAGCCAAGAGACCCGACACGTATTTCCAAGCGCCGGACGCCTCTTATCAGGCCGCTATCAGGTGACTATTGATCTTCATCCTCCTCGCCAAAAAAGATGGAAATCATTGACCTTTTTTCTGACGAGAGGATGGTGCTTTCAAACATAATCCGTTTTGAGTTCCTTCAATTGCAATCTGTAATTGAATACACCAATGAACAAGCTGCTTTGTAGAAAAAAAAAGAAAAAAAAAACACGTCATGGATTGCAGAGAAAATATTGTGTCTGACTGTGGCTCCTGCAGCCTTCCCTTCATAAACTAAATATGCTGCTGCCCCCTGTGGTTCAAATTTAGCACGACCACTTTGAAGGAACGCCGAGCTCATCGAAACCCTTCTAAATCACACCCTACCTGGGACGTGTGTTTAAAAACCCATTTGCGACTGGTAAAATGCATAAAAGCGCCGCTATTTACAAAGTGGACTTTTTGGTCCTGGTCCTCTGCACTTAAAGGGGAAGTGCACCTGTTATGGAAATTGCCCTAGGTTTACAATCATTATGAAAGGGTGGATTTTTTTTTTTTAACGCATTCTAAACATTAAATAACCTCCTCTTTTTTGCCAATAAATCCAAAAATTAACCATCCAGACTTGAATATTACCCAAGTATTTGTGATATTGTTATTACGAGTGCTAACGCAGGCAAACTATTTATAGCGGTGCCCTGATCACCAGCTTGTGTGCCCATGTTGACACAATCGACTGGCTTCCTTGCTACCTATTATAGACCATATATGATGCCTCTAACCTGGATAGTAGAAGGCTGAGGACGTACTCCGACAAGTCGGTACACTTTGACAGCCCATTTACACCCGAAATTGGCGATAACGACACAAAAAGCTTTTTCCCCCCGAGAGGATTATGAGTAATTCTTAATTGAAACAAGAATATACGAACATCCTAGCAGTTGGCATCCTAATGACAGCAGACATTGTACAGTAAGTGATGTTTTAAAGTGTCTTGTAGAACATATATCATGCCCTCTCACCGGGATAGTAGAAAGATGAGGACGTATTCCGACAAGTTGGTACTCTTTGACAGCCCATTTAGACCCGGGATTGGCGATAACCACACAAAAAGACTTTTTGGTTCCAAACCCCTTTTTCTGTGCGAGGATTATGAGTCATTCTTCATCGAAACGAGAATATATGAACATCCTAGCAGTCGGCACCCGAGTGACAGCAGACATTGTACAGTAAGTGATGTTTGAAAGTGTGTTTTAGATCGTATATCATGCCTCTCACCTGGATAGTAAAAGGCTGAGGACGTACTTTGACAGATTGGTACACTTTGACAGCCCATTTAGACCCAAAATTGGCGATAACGACACAAAAAAACGCTTTGGTTCCAAACCCCTTTTTCTGTGCGAGGATTATGAGTCATTCTTCATCTAAGCGGGAATATACGAACATCCTAGAAGTCGGCATCCTAGTGACAGCAGATATTGTACAGTAAGTGATGGTTTAAAGTGTATTGTAGATCATATATCATGCCCTCTCACCTGGATAGTGGAAAGCTGAGGGCGTACTTCGACAAGTTGGTACACTTTGACAGCCCATTTAGACCCTGGATTGGCGATAAAAACCCAAAAAGGCTCTTGGTTGCAAACCCCTTTTTTTCCGCAAGGATTATGAGTAATTCTTCATCTAAACGAGAATATATTAATATCCTAGCAGTCGGCATCCTAATGACAGCAGACTTTGTACAGTAAGTGATGTTTTAAAGTGTCTTGTAGAACATATATCATGCCCTCTCACCGGGATAGTAGAAAGATGAGGACGTATTCCGACAAGTTGGTACACTTTGACAGCCCATTTAGACCCGGGATTGGCGATAACCACACAAAAAGGCTCTTGGTTGCAAACCCCTTTTTTTCCGCAAGGATTAAGAGTAATTCTTCATCTAAACAAGAATATATAAACATCCTAGCAGTCGGCATCCTAATGACAGCAGACATTGTACAGTAATTGATGTTTGAAACTGTGCTTTAGATTGTATATCATGCCTCTCACCTGGATAGTAGAAGGCTGAGGACATACTCCGACAAGTTGGTACACTTTGACAGCCCATTTAGACCCAGAATTGGCGATAACCACACAAAAAGACGCTTTGGTTCCAAACCCCTTTTTCTGTGCGAGGATTATGAGTCATTCTTCATCGAAACGAGAATATATGAACATCCTAGCAGTCGGCATCCTAATGACAGCAGACATTGTACAGTAAGTGATGTTTTAAAGTGTCTTGTAGATCATATATCATGCCTTTAACCTGGATAGTAGAAGACTGAGGATGTACTCCGACAAGTCGGTACACTTTGACAGCCCATTTAGACCCAGAATTGGCGATAACCACACAAAAAGACCCTTTGGTTCCAAACCCCTTTTTCTGTGCGAGGATTATGAGTCATTCTTCATCTAAACGGGAATATACGAACATCCTAGAAGTCGGCATCCGAGTGACATCAGATATTGTACAGTAAGTGATGGTTTAAAGTGTATTGTAGATCATATATCATGCCCTCTCACCTGGATAGTAGAAGGCTGAGGACGTACGCTGAAAAGTCGGTACACTTTGACAGCCCATTTAGACCCGGGATTGGCGATAACGACACAAAAAGGCTCTTGGTTGCAAACCCCTTTTTTTCCGCAAGGATTATGAGTAATTCTTCATCTAAACGAGAATATACGAACATCCTAGAAGTCGGCATCCTAATGACAGCAGACATTGTACAGTAAGCGATGTTTTAAAGTGTGTTTTAGATCGTATATCATGCCTCTCACTTGGATAGTAGAAGGATGAGGACATATTCTAACAAGTTGGTACACTTTGACAGCCCATTTAGACCCGGAATTGGCGATAACTACACAAAAAGACGCTTTGGTTCCAAACCCCCTTTCTCTTTGCGAGTATTATGAGCCATTCTTCATCTGAACGAGAATATACGAACATCCTAGTAGTAGGCATTCGAGTGACAGCAGATATTGTACAGTAAGTGATTCAATCCAATCCACTCCTCTTTATTTATATAGCACATTTTAACAACAAAAATGTTTCCAAAGTGCTGCACAAAAATATTAAAAACAAGATTCAAATACGATCCTTAGTTCCACCAATGACTGGGAAAAACTAAATGAATAAATATAAAACCAATACAAAAATAAATATGATTAAAACAATTTTAAAGGGTAAAACCAGTTAAAACAATACATAGAAATAAACATGTAAAAACACAGAGGACCACACAACTCATGTAGTGTTAAAAGCAAGAGAATAAAAGTGGGTCTTAAGTAATGTTTTAAAGTGTATTGTAGAACATATATCATGCCTCTCACCTGGATAGTAGAAGGCTGAGGACGTACTCCGACAAGTTGGTACACTTTGACAGCCCATTTAGACCCGGAATTGGCAATAACGACACAAAAAGGCTCTTGGTTGAAAAAACAAATTTTCTCGCGAGGATTATGAGTAATTCTTTGTCTAAACGAGAATATATAAACATCATAGCAGTCGGCATCCTAATGACAGCAGACATTGTACAGTAAGTGATGTTTTAAAGTGTATTGTAGATCATATATCATGCCCTCTCACTGTGATAGTAGAAGAATGAGGACATATTCTGACAAGTTGGTACTCTTTGACAGCCCATTTAGACCCAGAATTGACGATAACCACACAAAAAGACGCTTTGGTTCCAAACCCCCTTTTCTGTGCGAGGATTATGAGTCATTTTTCATCTAAACGGGAATATACGAACATCCTAGAAGTCGGCATCCTAGTGACATCAGATATTGTACAGTAAGTGATGGCTTAAAGTGTATTGTAGATCATATATCACGCCCGCTCACCTGGATAGTGGAAGGCTGAGGACGTACTTCGACAAGTTGGTACACTTTGACAGCCCATTTAGACCCGGGGTTGGCGATAACGACACAAAAAGGCTCTTGGTTGCAAACCCCTTTTTTACGCAAGGATTATGAGTAATTCTTCATCTAAACAAGAATATATAAACATCCTAGCAGTCGGCATCCTAGAGACAGCAGACATTGTACAGTAAGTGATGTTTGAAAGTGTGTTTTAGATCGTATATCATGCCTCTCACCTGGATAGTAGAAGGCTGAGGACGTACTCCGACAAGTTGGTACACTTTGACAGCCCATTTAGACCCAGAATTGGCGATAACCACACAAAAAGACGCTTGGTTCCTAACCCCCTTTTCTTCACAAGCACTATGAGTCATTCTTTGTCTAAATGGGAATAGATGAACACTCTAGCAGTCGGCATCCTCGTGACAGCAGACACTGTACAGTAAGTGACTTTTTAAAGTGCATTGTTGATCATATATAAAGCTTCTCACATGGATAGAAGAAGGATGAGGATGTATTCTGACAAATTGGTACACTTTGACAGCCCATTTAGACCCTGGATTGGCGATAACGACACAAAAAGACGCTAGGTTCCAAACCCCCTTTTCTTCATGAGGATTATGAGTCATTCTTCATCTAAACGGGAATATGCGAACATCCTAGCAGTCGGCATCCTAAAGACAGCAGACATTGTACAGTAAGTGATCCAATCCACTCCTCTTTATTTATATAGCACATTTTAACAACAAAAATGTTTCCAAAGTGCTGCACAAAAATATTAAAAACAAGATTCAAATACGATCCTTAGTTCCACCGATGACTGAAGAAAAACTAAATGAATAAGTATAAAACCAATACAAAAATAAATATGATTAAAACAATTTTAAAGGGTAAAACCAGTTAAAACAATACATAGAAATAAACATGTAAAAACACAGAGGACCACACAACTCATGTAGTGTTAAAAGCCAGAGAATAAAAGTGGGTCTTAAGTAATGTTTTAAAGTGTATTGTAGAACATATATCATGCCTCTCACCTGGATAGTAGAAGGCTGAGGACGTACTCCGACAAGTTGGTACACTTTGACAGCCCATTTAGACCCGGAATTGGCAATAACGACACAAAATTCTCTTGGTTGAAAAAACATTTCTCGCGAGGATTATGAGTAATTCTTCGTCTAAACGAGAATATATAAACATCATAGCAGTCGGCATCCTAATAACAGCAGACATTGTACAGTAACTGATGTTTTAAAGTGTATTGTAGATCATATATCACCTCTCACTGTGATAGTAGAAGAATGAGGACATATTCTGACAAGTTGGTACTCTTTGACAGCCAATTTAGACCCAGAATTGACGATAACCACACAAAAAGACGCTTTGGTTCCAAACCCCTTTTTCTGTGCGAGGATTATGAGTCATTCTTCATCAAAATGAGAATATATGAACATCCTAGCAGTTGGCATCCTAATGACAGCAGACATTGTACAGTAAGTGATGTTTTAAAGTGTCTTGTAGAACATATATCATGCCCTCTCACCGGGATAGTAGAAGAATGAGGACGTATTCCGACAAGTTGGTACTCTTTGACAGCCCATTTAGACCCAGAATTGGCGATAACCACACAAAAAGACGCTTTGGTTCCAAACCCCTTTTTCTGTGCGAGGATTATGAGTCATTCTTCATCTAAACGGGAATATACGAACATCCTAGAAGTCGGCATCCTAGTGACAGCAGATATTGTACAGTAAGTGATGTTTTAAAGTGTATTGTAGATCATATATCATGCCCGCTCACCTGGACAGTGGAAGGCTGAGGACGTACTCCGACAAGTTGGCACACTTTGACAGCACATTTAGACCCGGGATTGGCGATAACGACACAAAAAGGCTCTTTGTTGCCCTTTTTTTCCGCGAGGATTATGAGTAATTCTTCATCTAAACGAGAATACATTAATATCCTAGCAGTCGGCATCCTAATGACAGCAGACATTGTACAGTAAGTGATGTTTTAAAGTGTGTTTTAGATAGAATATCATGCCTCTCACTTGGATAGTAGAAGGATGAGGACATATTCCGACAAGTTGGTACTCTTTGACAGCCCATTTAGACCCGGGATTGGCGATAACGACACAAAAAGGCTCTTGGTTACAAACCCCTTTTTTTCCGCAAAGATTATGAGTAATTTTTCATCTTAACAAGAATATATAAACATCCTTGCAGTCGGCATCCTAATGACAGCAGACATTGTACAGTAGGTGATGTATGAAAGTGTGTTTTAGATCGTATATCATGCCTCTCACCTGGATAGTAGAAGGCTGAGGACGCACTCCGACAAGTTGGTACACTTTGACAGCCCATTTAGACCCAGAATTGGCGATAACGACACAAAAAGGCTCTTGGTTGCAAACCCCTTTTTTTCCGCAAGGATTATGAGTAACTCTTCATCTAAACGAGAATATACGAACATCCTATCAGTCGGCATCCTAATGACAGCAGACATTGTACAGTAAGTGATGTTTTAAAGTGTATTGTAGATCATATATCATGCCCTCTCACCGGGATAGTAGAAAGATGAGAACGTATTCCGACAAGATGGTACTCTTTGACAGCCCATTTAGACCCAGAATTGATGATAACCACACAAAAAGACGCCTTTGGTTCCAAACCCCCTTTTCTGTGCAAGGATTATGAGTCATTTTTCACCAAAACGAGAATATACGAACATCCTAGCAGTCGGCATCCTAGTGACAGCAGATATTGTACAGTAAGTGATGTTTTAAAGTGTATTGTAGATCATATATCATGCCCTCTCACCTGGATAGTGGAAGGCTGAGGACGTACTCCGACAAGTTGGCACACTTTGACAGCCCATTTAGACCCGGTATTGGCGATAACGACACAAAAAGGCTCTTGGTTGCAAACCCCTTTTTTTCCGCAAGGATTATGAGTAATTTTTCATCCAAACAAGAATATATAAACATCCTAGCAGTCGGCATCCTAATGACAGCAGACATTGTACAGTAAGTGATGTTTTAAAGTGTGTTTTAGATCGTATATCATGCCTCTCACTTGGATAGTAGAAGGATGAGGACATATTCTAACAAGTTGGTACACTTTGACAGCCCATTTAGACCCGGAATTGGCGATAACCACACAAAAAGACGCTTTGGTTCCAAACCCCCTTTCTCTTTGCGAGTATTATGAGCCATTCTTCATCTGAACGAGAATATACGAACATCCTAGTAGTAGGCATTCAAGTGACGGCAGATATTGTACAGTAAGTGATCCAATCCAATCCGCTCCTCTGTATTTATATAGCACATTTTAACAACAAAAATGTTTCCAAAGTGCTGCACAAAAATATTAAAAACAAGATTCAAATACGATCCTTAGTTCCACCAATGACTGAAGAAAAACTAAATGAATAAATATAAAACCAATACAAAAAATACATATGATTAAAACAATTTTAAAGGGTAAAACCACTTAAAACAATAAATAGAAATAAACATGTAAAAACACAGAGGACCACACAACTCACGTAGTGTTAAAAGCCAGAGAATAAAAGTGGGTCTTAAGTGATGTTTTAAAGTGTATTGTAGAGCATATATCATGCCTCTCACCTGGATAGTAGAAGGCTGAGGACGTACTCCAACAAGTTGGTACACTTTGACAGCCCATTTAGACCCGGAATTGGCAATAACGACACAAAAAGGCTCTTGGTTGAAAAAACATTTTTTCTCGCGAGGAATATGAGTAATTCTTCGTCTAAACGAGAATATATAAACATCATAGCAGTCGGCATCCTAATGACAGCAGACATTGTACAGTAAGTGATGTTTTAAAGTGTATTGTAGATCATATATCATGCCTTCTCACTGTGATAGTAGAAGAATGAGGACATATTCTGACAAGTTGGTACTCTTTGACAGCCCATTTAGACCCAGAATTGACGATAACCACACAAAAAGACGCTTTGGTTCCAAACCCCCTTTTCTGTGCGAGGATTATGAGTAATTTTTCACCAAAACGGGAATATACGAACATCCTAGCAGTCGGCATCCTAGTGACAGCAGATATTGTACAGTAAGTGATGTTTTAAAGTGTATTGTAGATCATATATCATGCCCTCTCACCTGGATAGTGGAAGGCTGAGGACGTACTCCGACAAGTTGGCACACTTTGACAGCCCATTTAGACCCGGGATTGGCGATAACGACACAAAAAGGCTCTTGGTTGCAAACCCCTTTTTTTCCGCAAGGATTATGAGTAACTCTTCATCTAAACGAGAATATACGAACATCCTAGCAGTCGGCATCCTAGTGACAGCAGACCTTGTACAGTAAGTGATGTTTTAAAGTGTCTTGTAGATCATATATCATGCCCTCTCACCGGGATAGTAGAAGGATGAGGACGTATTCCGACAAGATGGTACTCTTTGACAGCCCATTTAGACCCAGATTTGGCAATAACGTCACAAAAAGACGCTTGGTTCCAAACCCCTTTTTCTTCACGAGCATTATGAGTCATTCTTCGTCTAAATGGGAATAAATGGACACTCTAGCAGTCGACATCCTAGTGACAGCAGACATTGTACAGTAAGTGATGTTTTAAAGTGTATTGTAGATCATATATCATGCCCCTCACCTGGATAGTAGAAGGCTGAGGAGGTACGCTGACAAGTTGGTACTCTTTGACAGCCCATTTAGACCCGGATCGGCGATAACCACACAAAAAAACATTGGTTCCAAACCCCCCTTTCTTCACGAGCATTATGAGTCATTCTTTGTCTAAATGGGAATAAATGGACGTTCTAGCATTGGGCGTGCTGATGACAGCAGACATTGTACAGTAAGTGATGTTTTATTATGTTTGTTGGCGCTCATGAAGTCTGCAGTGAGTAATAATCAGTGATGTTGTTGAAAATAAAGCGAACGTCGTGATGGGTTTGTGAATTTAATGCGCTACGTATTTCTAAAATTATCAAAATAAAAAATAATTTAAAAAAAATCCAGATTACCCAGAATTCAGCTAGGATGCTACATGGCGTCGAGAGCGCGGCTGTTTGTTGTCGCTGTCAAATGTTAGGGACACAGCTGGAGTGTGTCAACAACTTGCATTTACACGATACAATCTCAATCGTCGGGCAAACGTAATCATTTATATCGTTTATATGAGTGTTTCTTGACCATAGTTGGGCTGTGAGTGCCCCCTAGAGGGCCGCCAGAAAAAAAAAAAAAATCTGTTTCTCAGCTGAGGTCCGTACTCGGTTGTAATACACTTTTCAACCACTTGTGGCAGTAATGACAATATCAAACAAACAGAGGAAGTCTGGAGTTAGTCACAGAGAAGTTTCCGTAGGGCAAAAATTGTGACTAAAGTGGTGAAGCTGTATTTTAATTTCCCCCTTAATTTCACATTTTCCTTATTTAGTGTATTTATTTTAACTCAACATGATTGTATGCAAATTTACGAGTTCCTCCTTTTCAGTATATTTGACTAGCATTTACTTTTGTAACCAGCCTGACCTAAACCTAAGGTTTATGTGTTAAATACATAGTAATATTTGTGATTAACGTGGTTTTTATATCATTTGACAATCATTTTAACCTGTTAAACTATAAGTTAGTTGGATATAAATATTAAATGTGAATACAATCAAGAGTAAGATTACAAATTCACTGTCAATAATTCGAGTGGGCCCCGGGGCCTCTCTGTAGTGGAAAGGTTAAGAACCCCTTGTCTATATCATGCAACCTTATGTATGTGTACTGGACTTCTACGGTATCTACTTGGAGCTCACTTATCTGTTTAACACGTCAGCAGCAGCTTCTTCATATTTTCATGGATACATGTCCGCCGTTTACTCCAACTAGCAATAGGGAGGCTTGTAACTTAATATAAAGCACAACAAAAAAGCTCATATCTCAACAAACTGGTAAGTTGAGGTACGACCGTACTTTAAAATGTATTAAAATGTGTTATTTCGACACAAGAGTACGTCTGTGTTCCGACCCTCTGAGAGGAACTGAAATTAGTCAGAGTCTGCATCTGTGGGTGTGCGCTCTACTCTTGACCTTTGTGTGTTTCTCCAATACTTTGCTTGCCGAGTCGGTCGATACGCTACAGAGCACGGAAAGATGCCTCAAATCGAATGTTGTTGTTTTTGGGTTTTTTTCCCCCCCAGACTATCGCAGCTTCCCAAACGGACGCACATTCGAGGATCCACGAGACATACGTGACACGTTCACTTACATAACCGCCACACCACACGCTCACATTTCAACTACTACACAATTTCACAAGTCGAGTTCCTGTAAAAAATCCCCCACGCTGTTTTTCAATGTGACTTTGTCTTTTTACCGCACTGATATTTTGTCTATGACGATAATATCTAAAAAAGTAAGGGTCGGTTTGGAGCTTGCTTTTGTTTTTTAGGGAAGCTAGTAACTAGGGATTGGTATATTGTTTACATTCTAATTGATACCAAATCAGTACTTTAAAAATGGTGCCAGTAGAACTGGGCAAAATATGCATACCCATTAAGATTTTCAATCCGGCCCGCCGCATGCTCTTTATAATCTTTTAGACTTCTAACATCACAACTGTAGCCGCCATTATGATGAGGATACGTCGGGAAAAACGTGAATTTATGAAAATTAAGGTAATATAACAATTGTCCTAGATCAGGGGTGCTCATTACGTCGATCGCGAGCTACCGGTAGATCGCGGAGGGTGTGTCAGTCGATCACCAGCCAGGCATTAAAAAAATAGTCCTAAAAATGAGCGATCATAAATCTTCACTATGACGTCACTTTCGTCACTTGATTGACGTTCACGGCACCCGAGGGTCTTCTGAGATGACGCTGGCTGCTGCCAGCTCATTAAAATTACCGACTGGAAGGCGAGAAACACTTTATTTCAACAGACTCTGGCGCCGTACCTGTCGTCAAAACTCCAAAGACCGACTGCACAGTTGCACAGTTGCGCTAACAAAATAAGAGTCTCAGAAAGCTGGCGTGCACAAGCTAGCAAGCTACGGAGTTTGCCGACAATGTATTTCTTGTAAAGTGTATACAAAGGAGTACAGAAGCTGGACAAATAAGATGCCAAAAACCAACCACTTTCATGTGGTATTGGACAGAAAGGAGGACTTTTTTTCTCCTCCATTCGAAAATGCGGACGTTATCCGCACTACTGTCTGATTCCAAGTCATCAGAATCAGGTAATACACCAACTTATATTGTATTCTTGTCTTCATGAAAGAAAGGAATCTATATGTGTTAAACATGCTTGTATTATCTTTAAACACCTTTAACTTGTTAACAATATTAACTGTGTTAAACATGCTTGTATTATCATTAACCACCTTTAACTTGTTAACAATGTTAACTATATGTGTTAAACATGCTTGCATTATCTTTAAACACCTTTAACTTGTTAACAATATTAACTATATGTATTAAACATTCTTGTATTATTATTAAACACCTTTAATTTATTAACAATATTAACTATATGTGTTAAACATGCTTGCATTATAATTAAACACCTTTAACTTGTTAACAAAAACATATATTTCATAAATAAGTAAATATAAATTATATATATGAATGAGGTAGATCCCCACGACTTGATCAATTGAAAAGTAGCTCGCCTGCAGAAAAAGTGTGAGCACCCCTGTCCTAGATGATATGCATGGGTCGGTGATGGAATTTTTCAAAACTGTTGAAATGTGTTGACGTAGTAACAGTTTGAATTTAAATAGGTATTTCTGAATTCCTGGAATTTCAGGAAAACCGGATATTTGTACGAAAAAGAAAAATGGTAGCTTTGTTGTCCCAATTAAGATAAATGTTTTGAAGGTAGAATGGTCAAAAATGGTTGAAAAATGTGGACTGCAGAAGCTTTCCAGGAAGAGTTGAAAATAGGGCTTTGGAAAACCGAGGATTATGGAAATTCCTGCAGTTTTTTTTTAACCTGGAAAATGGTAGTTTCATTTTCCAAGGTGAGTGGAGTGTGTGGATGGTAGAACGGTTGAATCAGGTGAGAAATTGTGCAAGTTCGAAAAATGGCCCATTCATTTTCAATGGACAAAATGACCGGCATTGTATAACTAAGAATACGTCCATTTATTTGAATGGGAATTTCCTTGAAATGTGGGAATTTTGGGAACAACATGAATTTATGAAAATTAAGGTGTGGAGGGGGGTGTGGTCTGCGGGCCTGCCGCGGAGCAGGGTGTGTAAGGACCGGCCTTGAAGTCAGCGGCAGGTGAGTAGATTGCCCAGCTGGGGCTTGTTATCTAATCACCAGTCGCCCTTATTAGCAGCAGCCGGTACGAGAGACGGGGTGGGAGTTGAAGCCAGGGAGAGACACACGCCCAGAGATGAACACATATTGCTGGAAAGCAATATGGGGAGGGGGGGGGTTATTATTTTTTATTTTATTTTATTTTATTTTTTTTGTCATAAAAAATACAATCATGTGTGCTTACGGACTGTATCCCTGCAGACTGTATTGATCTATATTGATATATAATGTAGGAACCAGAAATATTAATAACAGAATGATTTAATTAAAAAAAAAAAAAAAATATATATATATATATATATATATATATATATATATATATATTTTTTTTTTTTTACCGCAAGAAATTAAAAAAATAATAATTAGAAAAAAAAAAAAAAAAAAAAAAAAAAAAAAATATATATATATATATATATATATATATATATATATATTTTTTTTTTATATATATATATATATATATATATATATATATATATATATATATAAAAAGAAATTAAAAAAATAATAATTAGAAAAAAAAAAAATATATATATATATATATATATATATATATATATATATATATATAAATATATATATTTTTTTTAATTATTATTTTTTTAATTTCTTGTCATGTCTGTGTAATCATGTTTTGTTTTAGTCATGTTTTGTTTAGTTATTGAACTCTTTAGTTTCTGGCTTTTCACTCCCTTGTCTTGTTTCCATGATTACCCATTAGTTTCACCTGTTCCACGTTTGGACTCATTGTGCACGCTTGTTTGTCACCATAGCAACCCATTAGTTTTCACCTGTCACGTCACGCACCTGTTTCACGTTTTGAGTCACGCACCTGCTTTCGTTAATCATGTCTGTAGTATTTAAGTTCATTGTTTTCAGTTTGTCTGTCTGGTGACATCCCACAATTATGCTCTACACACTCTTCATCCTCTTAGATCCTGCTTCATGTCCCAGGCCAAAGTAAGTTTTTGTTCCATGTTTATAGTCTTTTTGGTTTCATAGTTTGTTCTCCGCCATTGTGCGCGCCTTTTGTTTACTTCCTTTTTTTGTAGTTATAGTGTTTAAATAAAAATGTACTTACATTCCCGTCTCGCCCGAGCCAACTTTCCATTGCATCCCGGAAAAGCAAACACCAAGGACCAAGTCATGACATTTCTTGTGCGGCCCGGTACCAATCGATCCACGGACCGGTACCGGGCCGCGGCCCGGTGGTGGGGACCACTGTTATAGATGACTACGTATTTTATTATCAATTATTAGTTAGAACATATTAGCTTTTTTTCTCATTACATACCGATTTTTTTCTTTTTTTTTCTTCCATTTTTACTGTTTTTCCCCATGTAAGAATAGAATAAAAATATTATTAATATGATTGTGTCACTGCATAACCTAGTGCCGGAGTCAGCAACCCGCGGCTCTAGAGCCGCATGCGGTTCTTTAGCGCTGCTCTCGTGGCTCCCTGGACCTCTTTCAAAGATGTGTGAAAATGGAAAAAGATGAAGAAAAAAAATTAATTTTTGTATAAATATATTTTCTGTAGGAAAACAAACATGACACAAATCTTCCTAATTGTTAAAAACCCCACTGTTTATATTCAACACGCTTCACTGATGAGAGTGCTTGGCGAGCGGCGTTGTGTCCTACTAATTTCAGCGATCCTTGAACTCAACGTAGTTTGTTTACATGTACAACCTTCTCTGACGCTGCCACAGAAAGACGTTTTTCATGCCACTCCTTCTTTGTCTCATTTTGTCCACCAAATGTTTTATACTGTGCATGAATGCACAAAGGTCTAGCCTTTGTCTTTTCCAGGCTAGACTACCGCAACGCACTTCTTGTCGGGATCCCCCAGCAAGAACATCCAGAAGCTGCAATCCTGATGAGAGTGCGGAAAATATGACCATGTCACACCAATTCTCAAATCCCTTCACTGGCTTCCTGTTCCACTCAAGATTGAATACAAAGTCTCCCCACTAACCCACCAGTGCCTCCATGGAAATACCCACCTCTACCTCAAATAACTACTCACCCCCAAATACTCCACACCACACCTCCGCTCCGGACAGGCTGACCTCCTCCAATCTCCGAGGACAAAGCTACGCCACTCCCAGTCTGTGAAACGCTCTCCCTGACCACCTGAGGGCACCACAGACTGTGGATGTTTTTAAAACAGGCTTAAAAATCATTATTTTTAAAAAAGTATTTTTTTAAAATATACACATAATAGTTATAGCTATTAGGCTGTTCTAGTTTTTATTTTTTTAGTTTTTTTATTATCTTTTTATTTAATTTTTTTAATGCACTGTAACACTTTGAGGTTGTTTGCTCAATGTAAAGTGCTTTTTACGAATAAAATCTATTATTATTATTATTATTATTATTATTAAAGGTGAGCTTTGGTCTGGGTGTGGAGGAAACTAAACATGAGGGTGCGTAAAACATTTTCAAGCAGGACTATCAGATAAACTTTCTATATTGAAGGGGAAAAAAAAGAAATGTTAGAATGAAGTATCGGAAATAAACAGTTTCAGATGTGCATCACCCAGGAAGTCTAACCAAAGAAACAGGAAGTGGGGAAGGAACATAACGAGACACATGCAGCTGTGTTTCATGCACACAAACATGTATATAATATTTAACAATATAATAATATAATATATGAGTATATATTATATACTTTATATAAAATATGTAAATATTACATATATGTTATATTTTATATTGCGACTGTGGTACATTTTAAGTCTACTTTATACCTGTTGTGCATTATCCTTTCCATCCTTATCCTTTTCATCCTTTGTAACTGAGCTACTGTGTCGAACAATTTCCCTTGTGGATCAATAAAGTTTGTTTAAGTCTAAGTCTAACTACAAAAAGGGAGGAAAAAATGGTAGAAAGATGAATGAAAGTAAAATAACATGCATACAGAAAATATAGCATTAAATAAATTGCTGGTCAACTTTCAATTATTTTGTATTTATAAACACTCGCAGGAAGCCGCGCCGTCTTATAAGCCGCAGGATTCAAAGTGTAGGAAAATCGGAAATTACTATATTGTTTCACTAAAACAACGCCGATTTGAAAACGTGTAGATCGTCCTCAAAAATATACGTTTCTGGATCATCATTTGTCCCAAAGTAGTCTTTGTTGTCTGTCATCCAGTCTGATATTAGTCGTGTTGTTGAAGGGAAAAACGAGCGTTGTGATGCGTCTGTGAAATCATTTCGCCGCTGTATGCTTAAATGAGCAAAATACGTGAATATTACATGTTTTTATGAATGTTACTAGATACTACATTTATACTCATAAGCATATAAAATTATGTTTTTAGAGCGCTTTATAGGCGGAATAAAAAGACTCCTATTACCTTCATTGTTAGCTGACTCTTGCTAGCGTTTATTTACGAGTTAGAATGCATAAAAAAAGAGAAAAACGTGTGTTTTTGTCTTATATAAGGACATGATAAACAAAATTCCCCCCAAAAATATTTTTTTGTCTCATTATCTTAGTTGCAAACCCTCCATTGGTTTATGTCAGGGGTGTCAAACTTGTTTTCATTGAGGGCCACATGGCAGTTATGGTTGCCCTCAGGGGGCCTCTTCTAACAACGAGTAATATATATATATATATATATATATATACATATATATATATATATATATATATATATATATATACATACATACATACATACATACATGTATGTATGTATGTATGTATATGTATATATATATATATATATATATATATATATATATATATATATATATATATATATATATAAATAATACATTAACAAGATATTTTTTTACATAAGCTGCAAAAAAAACAAAAAACTGACAGCTCAGTCATCAGAATTGGGTTTTTTACAGCATATAAAAAATTGAATACATGGAATGGACAAACAATACCACTGTTTTAGTGGTAAAATTCAAGCAACAGAGCTGCCAGTTAGTTTTTTTTTCACCGTAAAACCTTGTTGTTTTATTGTTTTTTCGTTTGTTTTTTAATGTTTTAGTGTTTTACTGTATATAAAATAAATACAATTTAATAAAATAAATAACAATAATTACAACAAACCTGCAAGTTTTTATTTCATTTGTATGGGAAAAAGGCCAAAACAAAAATTAAAAAAATTTTTTTTTTTGTTGTTGTTGAAAAAATCTGATAATTTATTTTTTAGCCCGTATTGCTTGTTGTTTTAAGGTTCTTTTTTTTTTTTTTTATGTTTTAGTATCTTACTGTATATGGAAAAAACAGTACCAAAGTTGATTTTACAGTAAAAAACTCAGTCGGTGGAATTTAACTGTATAATCTATTGTCAATTTTACAATCTACATTTTGATTGATAATTTGTTTTGAAATCATACATCAAGCAGATATTTAAGTACAGTATTTATCTTTATTTTAACAAAAAAATATTTTTGGATTACATGATAATATAATATTTTGATTTTGTTTATATTGAATTATAAAATATATGCAATGGCATGCAGCACATGATTTTTAATGTCAAAAGGGAAAGAACAAATATATTTAGTAAGAAAAGATTAAGCATTTTATTAACACATTTTATTTCCAGGCTTTGGCCAGCCACATAAAATAATTTTGCAAAGAGTAAGATGTTGTGTAGGTGGTATTTCAAACTACTGAAACATTTTTTTAATTAAATTAAATTAAATTTAAATAAATAAAATAAAAATAATAATAAAAAAATAAAAAAATAAAAATATATATATAGATTAAAAAACAAAAACAAAACAAAAACTGCTAGTTTTTCTGTCATTAGTATGGGAAATAGGTAAAAATAAATAGGCAAAAACATTTTTTTTGTTGTTGATGAAAAAATCTGATATTTTGTTTTTAGCCCATATTGCTTGTTGTTTGAATGCTTTTTTGTTTTTTTGTTTTTTTAGTTTTATATATATATATGTATATATATATATATATATATATATATATATATATATATATATATATATATATATATATATATATACATATATATATATATATATATATAGTTTTTCTGTCATTTGTATGGGAAATAGGCAAAAACAAATAGGCAAAAACATTTTTGTTGTCGTTGAAAAAATTGGATATTTTAAGTCAAGCAGATATTTAAGTACAGTATTTATTTAATATTTAATTCTAAAAGACATGCAATTCCATGTAGTACATGATTTTTAATGTCAAAAGGGAAAGAACAAATATATTTAGTAAGAAAAGATTAAGCATTTTATTAACACATTTTATTTCCAGGCTTTCGCCGGCCACATAAAATAATTTTGCAAAGAGTAAGATGTTGTGTAGGTGGTATTTCAAACTACTGAAAATTTTTGTTAATTAAATTAAATTTAATTTAAATAAATAAAATAAAAATAATAATAAAAAAATAAAAAAATAAAAATATATATATAGATTAAAAAACAAAAACAAAACAAAAACTGCTAGTTTTTCTGTCATTAGTATGGGAAATAGGTAAAAATAAATAGGCAAAAACATTTTTTTTGTTGTTGATGAAAAAATCTGATATTTTGTTTTTAGCCCATATTGCTTGTTGTTTGAATGCTTTTTTGTTTTTTTGTTTTTTTAGTTTTATATATATATATATATATATATATATATATATATATATATATATATATATATATATATATATATATAGTTTTTCTGTCATTTGTATGGGAAATAGGCAAAAACAAATAGGCAAAAACATTTTTGTTGTCGTTGAAAAAATTGGATATTTTAAGTCAAGCAGATATTTAAGTACAGTATTTATTTAATATTTAATTCTAAAAGACATGCAATTCCATGTAGTACATGATTTGTCAAAAGGGAAAGAACAAATATATTTAGTAAGAAAAGATTAAGCATTTTATTAACACATTTTATTTTCAGGCTTTCGCCGGCCACATAAAATAATTTTGCAAAGAGTAAGATGTTGTGTAGGTGGTATTTCAAACTGCTGAAACATTTTTTTAAATTAAATTCAATTTAATTTAAAAAAATAAAATAAAATAAAAATAATAATAATTTTTTTTTTTAAAAACAAAATATATATATATATATAGATTGAAAAACAAAAACAAAACAAAAACTGCTAGTTTTTCTGTCATTAGTATGGGAAATAGGTAAAAATAAATAGGCAAAAACATTTTGTTTGTTGTTGATGAAAAAATCTGATATTTTGTTTTTAGCCCATATTGCTTGATGTTTGAATGTTTTTTTGTTTTTTTGTTTTATATATATATATATATATATATATATATATATATATATATATATATATATATATTTATTTTTTTATTTTTTTTTCCGTCATTTGTATGGGAAATAGGCAAAAACATTTTTGTTGTCGTTGAAAAAATCTGATATTTTGAGTCAAGCAGATATTTAAGTACAGTATTTATGTATTTATTGAATATTGAATTATAAAAGACATGCAATTGCATGTAATACATGATTTTTAATGTCAAAAGGGAAAGAACAAATATATTTAGTAAAAAATTGTTAAGCATTTTATTACGCATATTATTTCCAGGCCACTCAAAGTAATATGGCGGCCTGATTTGGCCCCCGGGCCTTGAGTTTGACACAATGTGGTTTATGTGGTTGATTTTGGCCCAGTTTGCACATAGGATTTTTTTTTTAACATTTATACTGAGATTTTAATCAAATATGTATTAAAAAAAGTGCCATGTGTAAGACATGTGAAGGGGAAGAGTCAGTCCATGCACAATAAAGGATGGATGATGAAATAGACACAAAACAAAATGGTATATGGTTATGATACAGTATGAGTTTAATAATGAATAATACCAATAATATATTTTAAAAGTCCTTAAAAACCACAAAATAACATGTTTTTGGCACAAATATAGCGCAAACGTACGTGAGTGGTGTTTCAATATTTTGCAATGACCGCTTCACACTGCAGCCTGAGGGGCAGTGTCCCCTTACATCCACCAGAGGGCGCTGTTTCTCTTTGTGTCAAACAGCCTCAACACAGAGTTGTCTTCTACATGCAAAGTGAATACATATTGTCTCTGACTGGCGAGCAGGAGGTTTTAGTGCTCCAATTGTATACAAAAAAGAAAAAAAAAGTGAATAAATTAAACAAAACTAGCAGTTGGGGGAGAAATGGGACTTTAAAACACACACCAGACAGTCAGAGAGTCATTTTCCATTGGACACTTCTATTGTGGGAAATGACGCTGATTGGCCAAGATGTGTGGATGAAGTTGTGAGTGTGCGCCAAATTGACTGCAACATCCCTGGAGGGATTTATCCTTCATAAAAATCCACATACTGAACGTTGTGACGCATTTTGTCGTCGTACTTCCGCCATGTCGGCGTGTGTATTTCTATCCTCCGCCTCTCTGCGGGACTCAGTGTTGTCTTTCTCAGCCTCACCCAAAACTCATCCTGACACTGCTGTCTTTCATGAATCTTCCTTCAGCTCCCCACCTCTCCTGTGGCCCCCCCCCGTGGCTCCTCATGCCACTTTAGAAGCCCCCGGTGCTGTGAAGCTGCAGCTGTTACCTGCAGGCCAAGAACAACATCCAAGCTCACCTGGTGATCACAACCAAAAGGCTTCATTTGCTCTCCACTCCATCGTCTGTTATCCTCTTCTCGTACCACCCTGGTTTTTAAGTCGGGATGAGTACCGAATCCAATACTTTTTTGACACGGGCCGGTCCTAAAAATCTACTCAATGGTACCAATTTTCGGTGTCATAAAATGTAATTAAATATAATGTGATTATAACTGCTGTCTTGTTTTATTATCAGACAGCATGCAGTAGCTATGGTGTGTTGGCTGGTCAGTTCAGTCTTTTTGCGGAATCCAGTCTTTTGTTGCGCCCTAAAAAGTGTTAATACGGTAAGTGTTGTACTTATCAGGGAGCAGCTGTTTTATTGTCGAGTGCATCTTAGTTGTAGTTTTCATCGACAAAGTTAGAGGTGTTGAAATCAGAGGTGGGATTTATGGCTCCGTGATGGCAGCCAGATCTTGAGGAGCCGTTCCTTTAAAAGAGTTGTTCAAAAGACTGTCTCGCTTATATATAAATATATATATATATATATATATATATATATATATATATATATATATATATATATATATATATATGTATATATATATATATATATATATATATATATATATATATATATATATATATATACACATATATATATGTATATATATATATATATATATATATATATATATATACATATGTGTGTGTGTGTGTGTATATATACATGTAGATATATATAACTGTGAGTATATATTATATACACGTGTAAATATGCGTGTAAGTGTATATATGTGATTGTGTATACATACATGGAGATATATATACCCGTGTGTATATATGTGTGTGTATGTGTATATATGTGTGTATATATGTGAATGTGTATATATATATAAATGTGTATACTTATATATATATGTGTACGTGTGTTTATAAATGTGTGCATGTGTAAAACAATATATATATATATATATATATATATGTATATGTGCATGTATATGTGTATATATGTATGTGTATATATGTGTGTATAAGTATTTGTATATATATGCATGTGTATGTATATGTATGTGTAGATATGTATGTATGTATGTATATATGTATATATATAAATACATATATATATATATATATATATATATATATATATATATATATATATATATATATACACATCTATATATACACACACACACACATATATATATATATATATATGCATATATATTTATACACACACACATATATATATATATATATATACAGTGTATATATATATATATATATATATATATATATATATATATATACAGTGTATATATATATATATATATATATGTACATATATATATATATATATATATATATATATTTATACACATATATATATATATATATATATATACATACATATATATATATATATATATATATACATATATAATATATATATATACACACACACACACACACACACACACACACATATATATATATATATATATATATATATATATATATATATATATATATATATGTATATATATATATATACATGTATAATATATATATATACACACACACACACATATATATATATATATATATATATATATATATATATATATGTATATATATATATATATATATATATATATATATATATATATATATATATATATATTTATTAGGTCATTTGTTTTCATCAAGGAAACAATCAATTGTGGCAGTAATAAGATACACGTTTGCCCAATTATTTTAAAATGTATCCACTACAGCAATATAAATACTATTAAATACTATTAGTGAGAATGTGTATGTATATATGTATGTATATATACACATATATATATATATATATATATATATATATATATATATATATATATATATATATATATCCATCCAT
>NC_084577.2:25790086-25835086 GCF_033978685.3 Nerophis lumbriciformis | reverse complement strand
ATACTATTATTACACAATTTATTAATGATTTTATAAGTAGATTTTTTTTTAACTTTAAATGTAAAAAAAATATGGTAAGTTGCAATAATTTCACCTCAGAATTTAGTGTATTTTATTGTAAATGGAAAAACAGTACTGCTGTTTTTATGGTAAAAAAAAAAAAAAAGGCCAGAATTTTACTGTAAAATTTTAATTTATTTTTTTTACTGTAAATAAAAAATATATATATTTTACAGTAACATTTTGGCACCTGAGCTGCAAGTTTTTTTATTTTTTATTTTTTTATTTAACCGCAAATTTAACAACTGTAGATTTTTTCAATGTATTTCTGTAAATGCCAAAACGGCACCACAGTTTATTACAGTAAAAAAAAAGTACTTTTTTTTTAATTTTTGAGAAAAATACTGTAAAAACCAAAGTAAAATTCACAATTTGACCTTGAAATATATTGCTACTTTTACATTGCACAATATGATGGCTAACTTGCTTTGACATCATTATTATTAGTATTTATTCATATTTAATTTTTTTTTTTGAATGTTTGATAATATATTTTTGCATAATTAGATACTATTTAAGTTAGAAAAAAAGGCAGCTCTGTTGCCAGGATTTTACTGTAAAAATTGCATTTGTTTTTTTACTGTAAATAAAAAAAATGCAATTTTAGAGTAAAATTTTAGCACCTGAGCTGCCAATTTTTTTTTGTGTTATTTTTTTGCGCAAATCAACAACTGTAGATTTTTCGGTGTATTTCTGTAAATGCCAAAACGGCACCACATTTTATTACAGTAAAAAAAAAAAAAGTATTTTTCATTTAGAGAAAAATGTTGTAAAAACCACAGTACATTTCACAAATTTACCATGGAACTACTTTTACATTGCACAATTTGATGAATAACTTGCTTTGAAATCCTAATTATTAGTATGTATTTCTGTCTAAAAAACGGTTTGAATGTTTGAAAACATTGTTTTTGCATAAATAGACAATATTTAAATTATTATAATTTGCGATTACATGGAGTACATATATTTTTTTCCTCCCAACATAGAAAGAAAAAATACATTTAGTAAGAAAAGTTACAATACTTTATTGATACATATTATTTCCAGGCTTTCGAGGGCCAAATAAAATAAAGTGACGGGCCACAACTGGCCCCCGGGCCTTGAGTTTGACACATGTGCATTAGAGAGTCTGCATGGATATACAGACTTCACACGTCGGCGTGCAAACCCCACAAAAAAATACTTATTACATACTAACCCCGTTTCCATATGAGTTGGGAAATTGTGTTAGATGTAAATATAAACGGAATGCAATGATTTGCAAATCATTTTCAACCCATATTCAGTTGAATATGCTACAAAGACAACATATTTGATGTTCAAACTGATAAACCATTTTTTTTTTGCAAATAATCATTAACTTTAGAATTTGAGGCCAGCAACACGTGACAAAGAAGTTGGGAAAGGTGGCAATAAATACTGATAAAGTTGAGGAATGCTCATCAAACACTTATTTGGAACATCCCACAGGTGAACAGGCAAAATGGGAACAGGTGGGTGCCATGATTGGGTATAAACGTAGAATCCATGAAATGCTCAGTCATTCACAAACAAGGATGGGGCGAGGGTCACCATTTTGTGAACAAATGCGCGAGCAAATTGTTGAACAGTTTAAGAAACACCTTTCTCAACCAGCTATTGCAAGGAATTTAGGGATTTCACCATCTACGGTCCCTAATATCATCAAAGGGTTCAGAGACTCTGGAGAAATCACTGCACGTAAGCAGCTAAGCCCGTGACCTTCGATCCCTCAGGCTGTACTGCATCAACAAGCGACATCAGTGTGTAAAGGATATCACCACATGGGCTCAGGAACACTTCAGAAACACACTGTCAGTAACTACAGTTGGTCGCTACATCTGTAAGTGCAAGTTAAATCTCTCCTATGCAAGGCGAAAACCGTTTATCAACAACACCCAGAAACGCCGTCGGCTTCGCTGGGCCTGAGCTCATCTAAGATGGACTGATACAAAGTGGAAAAGTGTTCCGTGGTCTGACGAGTCCACATTTCAAATTGTTTTTGGAAACTGGGGACGTCGTGTCCTCCGGACCAAAGAGGACAAGAACCATCCGGATTGTTATAGGCGCAAAAGTTGAAAATCCGTGATAGTATGGGGGTGTACTAGTGCCCAAGACATGGGTAACCTACACATCTGTGAAGGCACCATTAATACTGAAAGGTACATACAGGTTTTGGAGCAACATATGTTGCCATCCAAGCAACGTTACCATGGACGCCCCTGCTTATTTCAGCAAGACAATGCCAAGCCACGTGTTACATCAACGTGGCTTCATAGTAAAAGAGTGCGGGTACTAGACTGGCCTGCGTGTAGTCCAGACCTGTCTCCCATTGAAAATGTGTGGCGCATTATGAAGCCTAAAATAGCACAACGGAGACCCCCGGACTGTTGAACAACTTAAGCTGTACATCAAGCAAGAATGGGAAATAATTCCACCTGAGAAGCTTCAAAAATGTGTCTCCTCAGTTCCCAAACGTTTACTGAGTGTTGTTAAAAGGAAAGGCCATGTAACACAGTGGTGAACATGCCCTTTCCCAACTACTTTGGCACGTGTTGCAGCCATGAAATTCTAAGTTAATTATTATTTGCAAAATATCTTGTCTTTGTAGTGCATTCAATTGAATATGGGTTGAAAAGGATTTGCAAATCATTGTATTCCGTTTATATTTACATCTAACACAATTTCCCAACTCATATGGAAACGGGGTTTGTAAATCAGACTAATTGAGTGCACGGATTGACTGAAAATATGACATGTTTGTTCCACTGACTTGCATATGAAAGTCTTTCCCCTCATTTCAAACAACAATATTAATCCTCCCTCGCCTTTCTGTTTTTTTTATGAGATCTTAAAATGAACTCCAAAATAGAAACCAAATTAACGGTAATAACGTCTCCGTGCTGATTGTGCGACGGACCCACAGGCGAAGTTTTCACGGCAGCTGTTTGTTTTCCGCAGGACTACTTTCACTTCTCATTTGCATTTAGTTACAATTAACATCCACAATTATAGAACTGTGTGTCCATAAAACAGGAGTTTACCTGTTTGGAACATTTTGTTGAATTTCTCGTGTGTGATGACCGTCTGTCCCCGCCATGAAGTAACTTGTTTGACTGCGATAAGTGAATTCCCGCAAAGTAGAAATTATAAACTGAATATTTTCATAGTTGGAGCATAAAAAAACTGTTTATGACCTTTTAAAAATGTTTAGCACTTTTCATACGCAGGCAAGTGCAGAATAACTGAAATGAACACCATCTAGGCTTGTACAGTATACCGGTACTAGTATAGTACCGCGATTCTAATGAATCATATCCGGTACTATACCGCCTCTAAAAAGGTTTTACGAGCAGAGGAGCATGTTCGGCAGTGCACAATCACAAAGTACTTACAGATAGATAGACAGATAGATATATAGATAGATAGATAGATAGATGGATGGATAGATAGATAATTTTTGTACATTGGCTTTTTTTTACACATAATTAGTTTATGGCGAATATTTTTACACACAATTTTTTGCACGCTGAATTTATTTTACACTGAATCTTTGTACACTGAGTTTTTTTTTCTTACCAGTTTATGCTGTATATTTTTACACACATTTTTTTTATATGGTGATTTTATTTTAAAAACACATAATTAGTTTATGGCGAATATTTTTACACACAATTTTTTACACGCTGAGTTTATTTTACACTGAATTTTTGTACACTGAGTTTTTTTTTTCTTACCAGTTTATGCTGAATATTTTAACACACATTTTTTTTATATGGTGATTTTATTTTAAAAACACGTAATTAGTTTATGGCGAATATTTTTACACACAATTATTTACACGCTGAATTTATTTTACACTGAATTTTTGTACACTGAGTTTTTTTTTCTTACCAGTTTATGCTGAATATTTTTACACACATTTTTTTAAAATGGTGATTTTATTTTAAAAACACATAATTAGTTTATGGCGAATATTTTTACACACCCTTTTTTACACGCTGAATTTATTTTACACTGAATTTTTGTACACTGAGTTTTTTTTTCTTACCAGTTTATGCCGAATATTTTTACACACATTTTTTTATATGGTGATTTTATTTTAAAAACACATAATTAGTTTATGGCGAATATTTTTACACACAATTTTTTACACGCTGAATTTATTTTACACTGAATTTTTGTACACTGAGTTTTTTTTTCTTACCAGTGTATGCTGAATATTTTTACACACATTTTTTTTATATGGTGATTTTATTTTAAAAACACATAATTAGTTTATGGCGAATATTTTTACACACCATTTTTTACACGCTGAATTTATTTTACACTGAATTTTTGTACACTGAGTTTTTTTTTCTTACCAATTTATGCTGAATATTTTTACACACATTTTTTTTATATGGTGATTTTATTTTAAAAACACATAATTAGTTTATGGCGAATATTTTTACACACAATTTTTTACACGCTGAATTTATTTTACACTGAATTTTTGAACACTGAGTTTTTTTTTCTTACCAGTTTATGCTGAATATTTTTACACACATTTTTTTTATATGGTGATTTTATTTTAAAAACACATAATTAGTTTATGGCGAATATTTTTACACACCATTTTTTACACGCTGAATTTATTTTACACTGAATTTTTGTACACTGAGTTTTTTTTTCTTACCAGTTTATGCTGAATATTTTTACACACATTTTTTTTATATGGTAATTTTATTTTAAAAACACATAATTAGTTTATGGCGAATAATTTTACACACCATTTTTTACACGCTGAATTTATTTTACACTGAATTTTTGTACACTGAGTTTTTTTTCTTACCAGTTTATGCTGAATATTTTTACACACATTTTTTTTATATGGTTATTTTATTTTAAAAACACATAATTAGTTTATGGCGAATATTTTTACACACAATTTTTTACACGCCGAATTTATTTTACACTGAATTTTTGTACACTGAGTTTTTTTTTTCTTACCAGTTTATGCTGAATATTTTTACACACATTTTTTTTATATGGTGTTTTTATTTTAAAAACACATAATTAGTTTATGGCGAATATTTTTACACACAATTTTTTACACGCTGAATTTATTTTACACTGAATTTTTGTACACTGAGTTTTTATTTCTTACCAGTTTATGCTGAATATTTTTACACACATTTTTTTTATATGGTGATTTTATTTTAAAAACACATAATTAGTTTATGGCGAATATTTTTACACACCATTTTTTACACGCTGAATTTATTTTACACTGAATTTTTGTACACTGAGTTTTTTGTTCTTACCAGTTTATGCTGAATATTTTTACACACATTTTTTTTATATGGTGATTTTATTTTAAAAACACATAATTAGTTTATGGCGAATATTTTTACACACCATTTTTTACACGCTGAATTTATTTTACACTGAATTTTTGTACACTGAGTTTTTTTTTCTTACCAGTTTATGCTGAATATTCTTACACACATTTTTTTAATATGGTGATTTTATTTTAAAAACACATAATTAGTTTATGGCGAATATTTTTACACACATTTTTTTACACGCTGAATTTATTTTAAACTGAATTTTTGTACACTGAGTTTTTTTTTCTTACCAGTGTATGCTGAATATTTTTACACACATTTTTTTATATGGTGATTCTATTTTAAAAACACATAATTAGTTTATGGCGAATATTTTTACACACAATTTTTTACACGCTGAATTTATTTTACACTGAATTTTTGTACACTGAGTTTTTTTTCCTTACCAGTTTATGCTGAATATTTTTACACACATTTTTTTTATATGGTGATTTTATTTTAAAAACACGTAATTAGTTTATGGCGAATATTTTTACACACAATTTTTTACACGCTGAATTTATTTTACACTGAATTTTTGTACACTGAGTTTTTTTTTTTCTTACCAGTTTATGCTGAATATTTTTACACACATTTTTTTTATATGGTGATTTTATTTTAAAAACACGTAATTAGTTTATGGCGAATATTTTTACACACAATTTTTTACACGCTGAATTTATTTTACACTGAATTTTTGTACACTGAGTTTTTATTTCTTACCAGTTTATGCTGAATATTTTTACACACATTTTTTTTATATGGTGATTTTATTTTAAAAACACGTAATTAGTTTATGGCGAATATTTTTACACACAATTTTTTACACGCTGAATTTATTTTACACTGAATCTTTGTACACTGAGTTTTTTTTTCTTACCAGTTTATGCTGAATATTTTTACACACGTTTTTTTTATATGGTGATTTTATTTTAAAAACACATAATTAGTTTATGGCGAATAATTTTACACACCATTTTTTACACGCTGAATTTATTTTACACTGAATTTTTGTACACTGAGTTTTTTTTCTTACCAGTTTATGCTGAATATTTTTACACACATTTTTTTTATATGGTTATTTTATTTTAAAAACACATAATTAGTTTATGGCGAATATTTTTACACACAATTTTTTACACGCTGAATTTATTTTACACTGAATTTTTGTACACTGAGTTTTTTTTTCTTACCAGTTTATGCTGAATATTTTTACACACATTTCTTTTATATGGTTATTTTATTTTAAAAACACATAATTAGTTTATGGCGAATATTTTTACACACGATTTTTTACACGCTGAATTTATTTTACACAGAATTTTTGTACACTGAGTTTTTTTTCCTTACCAGTTTATGCTGAATATTTTTACACACATTTTTTTTATATGGTGATTTTATTTTAAAAACACATAATTAGTTTATGGCGAATATTTTTACACACCATTTTTTACACGCTGAATTTATTTTACACTGAATTTTTGTACACTGAGTTTTTTTTTCTTACTAGTTTATGCTGAATATTTTTTACCCACATTTTTTTTATATGGTAATTTTATTTTAAAAACACATAATTAGTTTATGGCAAATATTTTTACAAACAATTTTTTACACGCTGAATTTATTTTACACTGAATTTTTGTACACTGAGTTTTTTTTTCTTACCAGTTTATGCTGAATATTTTTACACACATTTTTTTCTATATGGTGATTTTATTTTAAAAACACATAATTAGTTTATGGCGAATATTTTTACACACCATTTTTTACACGCTGAATTTATTTTACACTGAATTTTTGTACACTGAGTTTTTTTTTCTTACCAGTGTATGCTGAATATTTTTACACACATTCTTTTTATATGGTGATTTTATTTTAAAAACACATAATTAGTTTATGGCGAATATTTTTACACAAAATTTTTTACACGCTGAATTTATTTTTCACTGAATTTTTGTACACTGAGTTTTTTTTTCTTACCAGTTTATGCTGAATATTTTTACACACATTTTTTTTTATATGGTGATTTTATTTTAAAAACACATAATTAGTTTATGGCGAATATTTTTACACACAATTTTTTACACGCTGAATTTATTTTACACTGAATTTTTGTGCACTGAGTTTTTTTTCTTACCAGTTTATGCTGAATATTTTTACACACATTTTTTTTATATGGTGATTTTATTTTAAAAACACATAATTAGTTTATGGCGAATATTTTTACACACAATTTTTTACACGCTGAATTTCTTTTACACTGAATTTTTGTACACTGAGTTTTTTTTTCTTACCAGTTTATGCTGAATATTTTTACACACATTTTTTTTATATGGTGATTTTATTTTAAAAACAAATAATTAGTTTATGGCGAATATTTTTACACACAATTTTTTACATGCTGAATTTATTTTACACTGAATTTTTGTACACTGAGTTTTTTTTTTTTACCAGTTTATGCTGAATATTTTTACACACATTTTTTTAATATGGTGATTTTATGTTAAAAACACATAATTAGTTTATGGCGAATATTTTTACACACAATTTTTTACACGCTGAATTTATTTTACACTGAATTTTTGTACACTGAGTTTTTTTTTCTTACCAGTTTTTGCTGAATATTTTTTACACACATTTTTTTTATATGGTGATTTTATTTTAAAAACACATAATTAGTTTATGGCGAATATCTTTACACACAATTTTTCACACGCTGAATTTATTTTACACTGAATTTTTGTACACTGAGTTTTTTTTTCTTACCAGTGTATGCTGAATATTTTTACACACATTTTTTTTATATGGTGATTTTATTTTAAAAACACATAATTAGTTTATGGCGAATATTTTTACACACAATTTTTTGCACGCTGAATTTATTTTACACTGAATCTTTGTACACTGAGTTTTTTTTTCTTACCAGTTTATGCTGAATATTTTTACACACATTTTTTTTATATGGTGATTTTATTTTAAAAACACACAATTAGTTTATGGCGAATATTTTTACACACCATTTTTTACACGCTGAATTTATTTTACACTGAATTTTTGTACACTGAGTTTCTTTTCTTACCAGTTTATGCTGAATATTTTTACACACATTTTTTTAATATGGTGATTTTATTTTAAAAACACATAATTAGTTTATGGCGAATATTTTTACACAAAATTTTTTACACGCTGAATTTATTTTACACTGAATTTTTGTACACTGAGTTTTTTTTTCTTACCAGTTTATGCTGAATATTTTTACACACATTTTTTTTATATGGTGATTTTATTATAAAAACACATAATTAGTTAATGGCGAATATTTTTACACACCATTTTTTACACGCTGAATTTATTTTACACTGAATTTTTGTACACTGAGTTTTTTTTTCTTACCAGTTTATGCTGAATATTTTTTACACACATTTTTTTTATATGGTGATTTTATTTTAAAAACACATAATTAGTTTATGGCGAATATTTTTACACACCATTTTTTATACGCTGAATTGATTTTACACTGAATTTTTGTACACTGAGTTTTTTTTCTTACCAGTTTATGCTGAATATTTTTACACACATTTTTTTTATATGGTGATTTTATTTTAAAAACACAGAATTAGTTTATGCTGAATTATTTTGTTAATTTACAAGGTGCTTTATGTTTATTCAGCCAAAATGGGACTATTTACTTTATTTGCATAATACGGAAATGTGTATATTTGCATGCTTAGAATAATTATAAGGTAGACTTTATTTGTAATTATTACATTTGTCTAAATTTGATGACGTAACTGTTTGATTGCATATATGGCGGAAGGATCTGTGTGGTTGGTTGGTTTTTGGACACAAGGTATTATGGGTAATGGCAGTCAGGTGCGGGGGAATTTAGCCACACAGTTTTTTGACCTCACTCTTACTTTTTCTTACTCTTACTTTTACCAACTCTTTTTTACTGTAACAAACTCGCTTCATTTTTTAACACCCTGAATTTTTTTATACTAAGTTTTTGTACACTGACTTTTTTTTTTTTACACATATTTAGTTTATGCCGAATATTTGAACACTACATTTTTACATGCTGAATTTTTTTTACACTGAATTTTTGTAACCGTATTTTTGCGTTTAAATCAGCTTTTTTTACACTGAATTTTTAATACTGAGTTTTTATACACGGATTCTTTTTACACATAATTTGTTCATACTAAAAAATGTTTACACTACATTTCTACTCCTTGAATTTGTTTATACTCAGTTTTTTTACACTGAGGTTTTTTTTACCTATTATTTAGTTCATGCTGAATATTTACAATTTTATTTTTAATATGCTGATTTTTTTTCAAACCAAAATTAGTTTATACTGATATTTTAGCAATACATTTTTACATGCTGAATTTTTTTACACTGAATTATTGGACACTGAGTTTTTTTTTACACATTATTTAGTTTATGCTGAATATCTTTACACAATATTTTTTAATATGCTGATTTTTTTTTAAACACAGAATTAGTTTATACTAAAATTTTAACACTAAATGTTTACTAGCTGAATTTTTTTATACTGAATTTTTGTACAGTGAGTTTTTTTACACATTTAGTTCATGCTGAATATCTTCACACAATATTTTTTAATGTGCTGATTTTTTTTTAAACACAAAATTAGTTTACTGATTTTTTTTTACATTTAAAAATTTTTGTACACTGATTTTTTTTTTTTTTACACATAATTAATGTATGCTGAATATTTTTAAACTAAATGTTTACATGCTGATTTTTTTTTACACAACATTGTTTTATAATTAACTTTTTTTAGACAGAATAAGTTTATGCTAAATATATTTTTGCAAAACATTTTTTACACCTTGAATTTTTTTATACTGAATATTTTTACACAATTTTTTTACATGTTGAATTTTTTTTTTTACACTGAATTTTTACACATTGAATTTTTAAAACACTGTATTTTAACAAACTGAATTCCTCAACACACATTTTGCTGACAATTGTTTTATTCAATGAAATAGTCTAATCCAATTTAATGCAGTTCACAAAATTAAATGCAAAAAAAACATAGACTTTGGACTTCTAATTTAGATTTTTTTAATTCAACTAAGTAAAAATATTCAAGGGCGTTCATATTAGATACAAACAAAAGATCAGATCAGGCTGCTGTTCATATTTGAAACACTAGGTGGCAGTAACACGTTTCAGAGCAGAGGACAATGAGAGGAGGGAAGGTCATTGAGAGATAGAACAGATATTTCAATCCTAAACATCCATCCATCCATTCATTTTCTACCGCTTGTCCCTTACGGCGTTGCAGAGGGTGCTGGAGCCTAAAAACATACGGTATAAATCAAATTCATTACCATAAAAAAAAAACATAATTTGCAGAAATAACTTGCACACCTTCATCTGGTTTCTGACAGCTGTGTCATGTCATTACTTGGTATAAAATGTCAAGCGACTCCCCCTGGCCTGCCTTCTAAAAGCAAGCCACCAGAGGCTCCAGCAGCAGACACAACAGTTGAGTATTTCTGCAGAACATTTGAGCTGTCAACAAACGACCCGCAGCTTGAAAGTTGCGGCGAGTGAAGCTGACACCTGGACTGGACTCTAACGCGGCGCGACAACGCGAGCCATTCTGTCCGGCTTCAAGCGGCTGCAGCGAGCAGCTGCTGCTGCACTCCATCATGTGGAGGATGCAATTACCTGGATCACCTTGACGTTCTTGCAACTGTCAACTGGCAATATGCACGCTGTTACATCTTATTCATGGAAATGGACAGGCTAGGACAATAACAATAATAGTGGTCCTCTCCTTTGATGAAAAAGCCATATATAGTATTTCATATATATATATATATATATATATATATATAAACCTGATTGCCCTCTCAACAGGGGGTGCTTACAAACATCAGTTGTCTACCAATCTAAGGTAATACGCAAGGACATTAACACATCCGACACATATGTAGGATTAACCGAAGGAGAATTCAAAACCAGATGGAACAATCACAAGGCTTCTTTCAGGAACAAAAACCTGCGAAATACCACAGAACTCAGCAAACCCATTTGGGACCTCAAAGACAATAATGTTGAATATTCAATAACATGGCAAATTCTTGCATCCAGCACACCTTACAATAGTGGTAATAAAAGATGCAACCTATGCTTGAAAGAGAAACTGTTTATTATTTACCGTCCAGACCTGTCATCCCTCAACAAGCGCAGCAAAATTGTAACAACATGCCGCCATAGACGGAAACACCTCCTAGGTAACACATGAGCCAATCACCACGCCCCTAGGCCAGCCTGTACCCACCCACTCTGTGCCCTATATAAACCATGGTATGCGAATGCTCCCATTAAAATCTCCTGATGATTGAGGGAACCCCCCCTCATGAAACAGGCCTGTAGAGATGAAATAGTCTTGTGATTTTTTTCCCACACATACATATATTGCGCTCTACTACGGTATCGAGCACTATTTTTTGGATAACCTTATTAAGACATATATATATATATATATATATATATATATATATATATATATATATATATATCCATCCATCTTCTTCCACTTATCTGAGGTCGGGTCTCGGGGGCAGGGAAGCCCAGACTTCCCTCTCCCCAGCCACTTCGTCCAGCTCTTCGTCCCAGGCGTTCCCAGGTCAGCCGGGAGACATAGTCTTCCCAACGTGTCCTGGGTCTTCCCCGTGGCCGTAGGGACCTCCCTAGGGAGATGTCCGGGTGGCATCCTGACCAGATGCCCGAACCACCTCATCTGGCTTCTCTCAATGTGGAGGAGCAGCGGCTTTACTTTGAGCTCCTCCCGGATGGCAGAGCTTCTCACCCTATCTCTAAGGGAGAGCCCCACCACCCGGCGGAGGAAACTCATTTCGTCCACTTGTACCCGTGATCTTGTCCTTTTGGTCAAAACCCAAAGCTCATGACCATAGGTGAGGATGGGAACGTAGATCGACCGGTAATTTGAGAGGTTTGCCTTCCGGCTCAGCTCCTTCTTCACCACAACGGATCGATACAGCCTCCGAATTACTGAAGACGCCGCAGCAATCCCCCTGTCAATCTCATGATCCACTCTTCCCTCACTCATGAACAAGACTCCGAGGTACTTGAACTCTTCCACTTGGGGCAGGATCTCCTCCCCAACCCGGAGATGGCACTTCACCCTTTTCCGGGTGAGAACCACGGACTCGGACTCGGAGGTGCTGATTTTCATCCCAGTCGCCTCACACTCGACTGCGAAGCGATCTAGTGAGAGCTGAAGATCATGGCCAGATGAAGCCATCGGGACCACATCATCTGCAAAAAGCAGAGACCTAACCCTGCAGTCACCAAACCGGCAGAGATCCTCACCCTATCTCTAAGGGAGAGCCCCGCCACCCGGCGGAGGAAACTCATTTCGTCCGCTTGTACCCGTGATCTTGTCCTTTCGGTCATAACCCAAAGCTCATGACCATAGGTGAGGATGGGAACGTAGATTGACCGGTAATTTGAGAGGTTTGCCTTCCGGCTCAGCTCCTTCTTCACCACAACGGATCGATACAGCGTTCGCATTACTGAAGACGCCGCAGCAATCCGCCTGTCGATCTCACGATCCACTCTTCCCCCACTCGTGAACAAGACTCCTAGGTACTTGAACTCCTCCACTTGGGGCAGGGTCTCCTCCCCAACCCGGAGATGGCACTTCACCCTTTTCCGGGTGTGAACCACGGACTCGGACTTGGAGGTGCTGATTCTCATACCAGTTGCTTCACACTCGGCTGCGAACCAATCCAGTGAGAGCTGAAGATCCTGGCCAGATGAAGCCATTGGGACCACATCATCTGCAAAAAGCAGAGACCTAATCCTGCAGCCACCAAACCGGCAGAGCTCCTCACCCTATCTCTAAGGGAGAGCCCCGCCACCCGGCGGAGGAAACTCATTTCGTCCGCATGTACCCGTGATCTTGTCCTTTCGGTCATAACCCAAAGCTCATGACCATAGGTGAGGATGGGAACGTAGATCGACCGGTAATTTGAGAGGTTTGCCTTCCGGCTCAGCTCCTTCTTCACCACAACGGATCGATACAGCGTTCGCATTACTGAAGACGCCGCAGCAATCCGCCTGTCGATCTCACGATCCACTCTTCCCTCACTCGTGAACAAGACTCCGAGGTACTTGAACTCTTCCACTTGGGGCAAGATCTCCTCCCCAACCCGGAGATGGCACTCCACCCTTTCCCGGACGAGAACCATGGACTCGGACTTGGAGGTGCTGATTCTCATACCAGTTGCTTCACACTCGGCTGCGAACCAATCCAGTGAGAGCTGAAGATCCTCGCCAGATGAAGCCATCGGGACCACATCATCTGCAAAAAGCAGAGACCTAATCCTGCAGTCACCAAACCGGCAGAGTTTCTCACCCTATCTCTAAGGGAGAGCCCCGCCACCCGGCGGAGGAAACTCATTTCGGCCGCTTGTACCCGTGATCTTGTCCTTTCGGTCATAACCCAAAGCTCATGACCATAGGTGAGGATGGGAACGTAGATCGACCCGTAAATTGAGAGCTTTGACATCCGGCTCAGCTCCTTCTTCACCACAACGGATCGATACAGCGTCCGCATTACTGAAGATGCCGCAGCAATCCGCCCGTCGATCTCATGATCCACTCTTCCCCCCCCCCGTGAACAAGACTCCTAGGTACTTGAACTCCTCTACTTGGGGCAGGATCTCCTCCCCAACCCGGAGATGGCACTCCACCCTTTTCCGGGCGAGAACCACGGACTCGGACTTGGAGGTGCTGATTCTCATCCCAGTCGCTTCACACTCGGCTGCGAACCGATCCAGTGAGATCTGAAGATCCTGACCAGATGAAGCCATCGGGACCACATCCTCTGCAAAAAGCAGAGACCTTACCCTGCAGCCACCAAACCGGCAGAGCTTCTCATCCTATCCCTAAGGGAGAGCCCCGCCACACGCCGGGGGAAACTCATTTCGGCCGCTTGTACCGTGATCTTGTCCTTTCGGTCATAACCCAAAGCTCATGACCATAGGTGAGGATGGGAACGTAGATCGACCGGTAATTTGAGAGGTTTGCCTTCCGGCTCAGCTCCTTCTTCACCACAACGGATTGATACAGTGTCCGCATTACTGAAGACGCCGCACCGATCCGCCTGTCGATCTCACGATCCACTCTTCCCCCACTCGTGAACAAGACTCCTAGGTACTTGAACTCCTCCACTTGGGGCAGGGTCTCCTCCCCAACCCGGAGATGGCACTTCACCCTTTTCCGGGCAAAAACCACAGACTCAGACTTTGAGGTGCTGATTCTAATCCCAGTCGCTTCACACTCGGCTGCGAACCGATCCAGTGAGAGCTGAAGATCTTGGCCAGATGAAGCCATCAGGACCACATCATCTGCAAAAAGCAGAGACCTAATCCTGAAGCCACCAAACCGGCAGAGCTTCTCACCCTATCCCTAAGAGAGAGCCCCGCCACCCGGCGGAGGAAACTCATTTCCGAGTCTGAATCCGAGCTAATGTCGCTATAGCTTGCTGTTGTATGCGCCATGTTTGTTTGTGTTGGCTTCACTATGTGACATCACAGGAAAATGGCCGGGTGTATATAACGATGGTTAAAATCAGGCACTTTGAAGCTTTTTTTTAGGGATATTGCGTGATGGGTAAAATTTTGAAAAAAACTTCGAAAAATAAAATAAGCCACTGGGAACTGATTTTTAATGGTTTTAACCCTTCTGAAATTGTGATAATGTTCCCCTTTAACATGTTGATAATGTTGTTAGTACGTCATACTTGCCAACCCTCCCGGATTTTCCGGGAGACTCCCGAAATTCAGCGCCTCTCCCGAAAACCTCCTGGGACAAATTTTCTCCCGAAAATCTCGCGAAATTCAGGCTGACTCAGGTCCATGCGGACCTGAGTCCGCTTTCCCACAAAATAAACAGCGTACCTGCCCAATCACGTTATAACTGTAGAATGATAGAGGGCGAGTTCTTGGTTTCTTATGTGGGTTTATTGTTAGGCAGTTTCATTAACGTCCTCCCAGACCCAGGCCGCAACAACACACAACAACAGCAGTCACGTCTACCGTAAAGCAGTTTGTCTGCCGTAAACAGCAATGTTGTGACACTCTTAAACAGGACAAAACTGCCATCTAGTGCATTTGATGAAAGCACTTTTGTGCGTGCCACACAGCAATGCATCATCAGCATGGTTAGAAAAATAGTGACAGAATAGAACAAGGATGGACAATTCAACCCTTAACTCAACAATGAGTAGATGAGTGTTATCTGTGTGTATAGGTATAAATAAATGAACACTGAAATTCAAGTATTTATTATATATATATATATATATATATATATAATAAAATAAATATATATTTGCGTCGGTCAAATGTGACAAGCTAATGCGTGTGACTTCCCACTTCATCTTCCAGGCTTTTCCCAGGCAGCGGCGCCGGCGCCGAGTTGGCAACCGACTTGTTTTGCATCCACGCGAGCGCACATCTTCACCCGACCACGTGGGAGTGGGAGGTTGCGGCGTGCGTGCATGTTGCGAGCGCGGCCTTATCTTCTTTGCAGTGCGACAAATTACGTTTAAAGGGTTTATTTTAAATCCCTGCACAAATGATACCTCGCCCACGCGGCGGAGTACGTCACAGCATGGCCGCTAACGATGCCGCGAACTTCCCTTTGAAGTTTCACTTGATTTCATTTCCTCTCGACTTTTCAAATGTGCTACAAAAGACACTCATTAATCAAAACTTAGAAACCGTTTCATTGACGAAAACACTTAAAAAAAATACAGTCGAGAGACCTAACTAGCAAAGCGAAAATAGATGTAAAAAAAATTATTCCGCGGTCATTGAACTCACCGTAGTTTGTTTACATGTACAACTTTCTCCGACGCTGCCACAGAAAGACGTGTTTTATGCCACTTCTTATTTGTCTCATTTTGTCCACCAAACGTTTTATGCTGTGTGTGAATTCACAAAGGTGAGCTTTTAGCCTATGTATGTAAATATTGCATCAGTATACCTCATTTGTAGGTATATTTGTACATTATTTCCTATCAACTTTAAAGGAGGTTTCAAATATGCTACGAAAGACACTTATTAATCAAAACTTAAAAACCGTTTCATTGACAAAAATACTTTAAAAAAAAATACAGTCGAGAGACCTAACTCGCAAAGCGAAAATAGATGTAAAAAAAATTATTCTGCGGTCCTTGAACGGACCGTAGTTTGTTTACATGTACAACTTTCTCAGACGCTGCCACAAAAAGACGTGTTTTATGCCACTTTTTATTTGTCTCATTTTGTCCACCAAATGTTTTATGCTGTGTGTGAATTCACAAAGGTGAGCTTTTAGACTATGTATGTAAATATTGCATCAGTATGCCTCATTTGTAGGTATATTTGTACATTATTTCCTATCAACTTTAAAGGAGGTTTCAAATATGCTACGAAAGACACTTATTAATCAAAACTTAGAAACCGTTTCATTGACGAAAATACTTTAAAAAAAAATACAGTCGAGAGACCTAACTAGCAAAGCAAAAATAGATGTAAAAAAAAATATTCTGCGGTCCTTCAACGGACCGTAGTTTGTTTACATATACAACTTTCTCCGACGCTGCCACAGAAAGACGTGTTTTATGCCACTTCTTATTTGTCTCATTTTGTCCACCAAACGTTTTATGCTGTGTGTGAATTCACAAAGGTGAGCTTTTAGGCTTTGTATGTAAATATTGCACCATTATGCCTCATTTGTAGGTATATTTGTACATTATTTCCTATCAACTTTGAAGGGGGTTTCAAATGTGCTACTAAAGACACTCATTAATCAAAACTTAAAAACCGTTTCTTTGACAAAAATACATTAAAAAAAAATACAGTCGAGAGACCTAACTAGCAAAGCGAAAATAGATGTAAAAAAAATATTCTGCGGTCCTTGAACGGACCGTAGTTTGTTTACATATACAACTTTCTCCGACGCTGCCACAGAAAGACGTGTTTTATGCCACTTCTTATTTGTCTCATTTTGTGCACCAAACGTTTTATGCTGTGTGTGAATTCACAAAGGTGAGCTTTTAGGCTATGTATGTAAATATTGCATCATTATGCCTCATTTGTAGGTATATTTGTACATTATTTCCTATCAACTTTAAAGGAGGTTTCAAATATGCTACGAAAGACACTTATTAATAAAAACTTAAAAACCATTTCATTGACAAAAATACTTAAAAAAAAAATACAGTCGAGAGACCAATCTAGCAAAACGAAAATACATGTTAAAAAGAAGTATTCCGCGGTCCTTGAACTCACCGTAGTTTGTTTACATGTACAACTTTCTCCGACGCTGCCACAGAAAGACGTGTTTTATGCCACTTCTTATTTGTCTCATTTTGTCCACCAAACGTTTTATGCTGTGTGTGAATTCACAAAGGTGAGCTTTTAGGCTATATGTATGTAAAAATTGCTTAGACTATGTATAAATATTGCATCATTATGCCTCATTTGTAGGTATATTTGTACATTATTTCCTATCAACTTTGAAGGGGGTTTCAAATGTGCTACAAAAGACACTCATTAATCAAAACTTAGAAACCGTTTCATTGACAAAAATACTTAAAAAAAAAAAACAGTCCAGAGACCTAACTAGCAAAGCGAAAATAGATGTAAAAAAAAAAATTATGTCGTCATTGAACAGACCGTAGTTTGTTTACATATACAACTTTCTCCGATGCTGCCACAGAAAAACTTGTTTTATGCCACTTCTTATTTGTCTCATTTTGTGCACCAAACGTTTTATGCTGTGTGTGAATTCACAAAGGTGAGCTTTTAGGCTAAGTATGTAAATATTGCATCATTATGCCTTATTTGTAGGTATATTTGTACATTATTTCCTATCAACTTTAAAGGGGGTTTCAAATGTGCTACAAAATACACTCATTAATCAAAACTTAGAAACCGTTTCATTGACGAAAACACTTAAAAAAAATACTGTCGAGAGACCAAACTAGCAAAACGAAAACACATGTTAAAAAAAAGTATTCCGCGGTCCTTGAACTCACCGTAGTTTGTTTACATGTGCAACTTTCTCCGACGCTGCCACAGGAAGACGTGTTTTATGCCACTTCTTATGTGTCTTATTTGTCCACCAAACGTTTTATGCTGTGTGTGAATTCACAAAGGTGAGCTTTTAGGTTATGTATGTAAATATTGCATCATTATGCCTCATTTGTAGGTATATTTGTACATTATTTCCTATCAACTTTAAAGGAGGTTTCAAATGTGCTACGGAAGACACTTATTAATCAAACTTAAAAACCGTTTCATTGACAAAAAATACTTTAAAAAAAATACAGTCGAGAGACCTAACTAGCAAAGCGAAAATAGATGTAAAAAAAATATTCTGCGGTCCTTGAACGGACCGTAGTTTGTTTACATAAACAACTTTCTCCGACGCTGCCACAGAAATACGTGTTTTATGCCACTTCTTATTTGTCTCATTTTGTCCACCAAACGTTTTATGCTGTGTGTGAATTCACAAAGGTGAGCTTTTAGGCTTTGTATGTAAATATTGCACCATTATGCCTCATTTGTAGGTATATTTGTACATTATTTCCTATCAACTTTGAAGGGGGTTTCAAATGTGCTACTAAAGACACTCATTAATCAAAACTTAAAAACCGTTTCATTGACAAAAATACTTAAAAAAAACATACAGTCCAGAGACCTAACTAGCAAAGCGAAAATACATGTAAAAAAAAAGTATTCCGCGGTCCTTGAACGGACCGTAGTTTGTTTACATGTATAACTTTCTCCGACGCTGCCACAAAAAGACGTGTTTTATGCCACTTCTTATTTGTCTCATGTTGTCCACTAAACGTTTTATGCTGTGTGTGAATTCACAAAGGTGAGCTTTTAGACTATGTATGTAAATATTGCATCATTATGCCTCATTTGTAGGTATATTTGTACATTATTTCCTATCAACTTTAAAGGAGGTTTCAAATATGCTACGGAAGACACTTATTAATCAAAACTTAAAAACCGTTTCATTGACAAAAATACTTAAAAAAAAAAAATACAGTCGAGAGACCTAACTAGGAAAGCGAAAATAGATGTAAAAAAAAATATTCCGCGGTCATTGAACGGACCGTAGTTTGTTTACATGTGCAACTTTCTCCGACGCTGCCACAGAAAGACATGTTTTATGCCACTTCTTATTCGTCTCATTTTGTCCACTAAACGTTTTATGCTGTGTGTGAATTCACAAAGGTGAGCTTTTAGGCTATGTATGTAAATATTGCATCATTATGCCTCATTTGTAGGTATATTTGTACATTATTTCCTATCAACTTTAAAGGAGGTTTCAAATATGCTACGGAAGACACTTATTAATCAAAACTTAAAAACCGTTTCATTGACAAAAATACTTAAAAAAAAAAAAATACAGTCGAGAGACCTAACTAGCAAAGCGAAAATAGATGTAAAAAAAAATATTCTGCGGTCATTGAACGGACCGTAGTTTGTTTACATTTACAACTTTCTCCGACGCTGCCACAGAAAGACGTGTTTTATGCCACTTCTTATTCGTCTCATTTTGTCCACCAAACGTTTTATGCTGTGTGTGAATTCACAAAGGTGAGCTTTTAGGCTTTGTATGTAAATATTGCATCAGTATGCCTCATTTGTAGGTATATTTGTACATTATTTCCTATCAACTTTAAAGGTGGTTTCAAATGTGCTACGAAAGACACTTATTAATCAAAACTTAAAAACTGTTTCATTGACAAAAATACTTAAAAAAAAATACAGTCCAGAGACCTAACTAGCAAAGCGAAAATACATGTTAAAAAAAAGTATTCCGCGGTCCTTGAACTCACCGTAGTTTGTTTACATGTACAACGTTCTCCGACGCTACCACAGAAAGACGTGTTTTATGCCACTTCTTATTTGTCTCATTTTGTCCACCAAACGTTTTATGCTGTGTGTGAATTCACAAAGGTGAGCTTTTAGGCTATGTATGTAAATATTGCATCAGTATGCCTCATTTGTAGGTATATTTGTACATTATTTCCTATCAAATTTAAAGGAGGTTTCAAATGTGCTACAAAAGACACTCATTAATCAAAACTTAAAAACCGTTTCATTGACAAAAATACAGTCAAGAGACCTAACTAGCAAAGCAAAAATACATGTAAAAAAAAATTATTCCGCGGTCCTTGAACGGACCGTAGTTTGTTTACATGTGCAACTTTCTCCGACGCTGCCACAGAAAGACGTGTTTTATGCCACTCCTTCTTTGTCTCATTTTGTCCACCAAACGTTGTGTAAATGTACATTTTGCAAAGACGTGACATTCGCGATTGATTCGGGTCTTTTGAATGGCTGTTCAATCGGGAGCCGTTCGTTCGGAAGCCATTTTTTATGCACTTGCAACCCGGGGTTATAAAGCCACATGCAGTGGCTCCATGGAGCTTTTTCAAAAATGTATGAAAATGGAAAAATATGAGGTAAAATTATGCTCCAACGTTTCACCCTTCCTTCGTGCTGGCTTCTAGAAGCAGTAGTTCATCCTCAGTATGTTCATCTTCAAAAAGATAAGGTTGTGAATCCTGATTTGTCCAAAAATAGTCGTCTTTGTTGTTTGTTACCAAGTCTGCCATGATTGGAAAACAAACACACTTTTGTTTCCGGAAGTAGGAACACACATTTGTTGCCAGGTCGAAGCGTGTTACTATGGGAACAGAAATCGATGTGCTGATTTCTTCATTGATTAAAATGATACAGTAAATATTGTACATATTACATATTTTTATGAAGGTGTCTGTGACAACTATATTATATATATATATATATACAGTGTGTATATTGTACATATTACATAGTGTTATGAAGGTGTCTTTTACTACATCATATATATATATATACTTGCAGTGTGTATATTGTACACATTACATGTTGTTATGAAGGTGTCGATACTACATTATATATATATATATATATATATATATATATATATATATATATATATATATATATATATATATATATATATATATATATATATACTGTATATATACTTGCAGTGTGTATATTGTACATATTACATATTGTTATGAAGGTCTCTGTTACTACATTATATATATACTTGCAGTGTGTATATTGTACATATTACATATTGTTATGAAGGTATCGATACTACATTATATATATACTTGCAGTGTGTATATTGTACATATTATATATTGTTATGAAGGTGTCTGTTACTACATTATATATATACTTGCAGTGTGTATATTGTACATATTACATATTGTTATGAAGGTGTCTGTTACTACATTATATATATATACACATGCAGTGTGTATATTGTACATATTACATATTGTTATGAAGGTGTCTGTTACTACATTATATATATAGTTGCAGTGTCTATCTAAAATATATTACATATTGTTATGAAGGTGTCTGTGACTACATTATTATATATATATATATATATATATATATATATATATATATATATATTTGCAGTGTGTATATTGTACATATTGTTATGAAAGTGTCTGTTACTACATTATAGATATACTTGCAGTGTGTATATTGTACACATTACATATTGTTATGAAGGTGTCTGTTACTACATTATATATATACTTGCAGTGTGTATACAAAACATATTACACATTGTTATGAAAGTGTCTGTTACTACATTATATATATTCTTGCAGTGTGTATATAAAACATATTACATATTGTTATGAAGGTGTCTGTTACTACATTATATATATACTTGCAGTGTGTATATTGTACATATTGTTTTGAAGGTGTCTGTTACTACATTATATATATACTTGCAGTGTGTAAATTGTCCATATTACATAATGTTATGAAGGTGTCTGTTACTACATTATATATATACTTGCAGTGTGTATATTGTACATATTACATATTGTTATGAAGGTGTCTCTAACTACAATATATATATACTTGCAGTGTGTATATTATACATATTACATATTGTTATGAAAGTGTCTGTTACTACATTATATATATACTTGCAGTGTGTATATTGTACATATTACATATTGTTTTGAAGGTGTCTGTTACTACATCATATATATATATACTTGCAGTGTGTATATACAACATATTACACATTGTTATGAAAGTGTCTGTTACTACATTATATATATACTTGCAGTGTGTATATAAAACATATTACATATTGTTATGAAGGTGTCTGTTACTACATTATATATATATATACTTGCAGTGTGTATATTGTACATATTGTTTTGAAGGTGTCTGTTACTACATTATATATGTACTTGCAGTGTGTATATTTTACATATTACATATTGTTATGAAGGTGTCTGTTACTACATTATATATATACTTGCAGTGTGTATATTGTACATATTACATATTGTTATGAAGGTGTCTGTTACTACATTATATATATACTTGCAGTGTGTATATTGTACATATTGTTACGAATGTGTCTGTTACTACATTATATATATACTTGCAGTGTCTATATTGTACATATTACATATTGTTATGAAGGCGTCTGTTACTACATTATATATATACTTGCAGTGTGTATATTGTACATATTGTTACGAAGGTGTCTGTTACTACATTATATATATACTTGCAGTGTGTATATTGTACATATTACATATTGTTATGAAGGTGTCTCTTACTACATTATATATATACTTGCAGTGTGTATATTGTACATATTACATATTTTTATGAAGGTGTCTGTTACTACATTATATATATATACTTGTAGTGTCTATCTAAAATATATTACATATTGTTATGAAGGTGTCTGTTACTACATTATATATACTTGCAGTGTGGATACAAAACATTGATGGAGGGTTTTGAAGTTGTTTTAGTCGTTTTTGATCATCTTTAAAATCCTCTTTAATGTTAAGAGGAACACTTAAAACATTGATAACAAATTGATCAAATCACAAATAAACCTCCAAACATCGCAACTTCTGCCACAACTTTCTCGTGGATTCAGAGAGCCTGGAGGTGCAGTATTGCCTTATTGAATTAAATAAAACATAGAAGTTTGTCCTTAACTTTATTCAAAAGTCAAATGCTTTTTTAATCATAAGAGCGTGGGATAGTTTGATCCGACTTTCAGATTCTGTTATCTTATCTTCAAAACGACCGCACTCTGGGATGAAGTGAGGGAAGCTATGAGATGCTGCTGATTGGTCCAAATGTACTCGCTCTTCAAGCCCTTCTCCGTTCAGCGATGCTCCGCGAGGGAGTCGATACTACCAGAGTGTTGATATTTGTGGAAATGTGTGAGCAATTCGCCTGAATTGATTTTTTGAAGTTTTCGGTCCTGAACGCAGCTCATCTCTGCCGCGCTTTTAAGGTATGAAAAACAGGTAAATAGAGCTAACTGTTACCTACGGCGAGGGAAGGAGACGACACAATGGCAGGGATCAGTTTAATAGATTTAATGAACTCGATCTTGATGAAGTGGTGGAGTGTGTATGCTACTAATTGTGTATGGTGTAAGACAATAAGTAGAATTAACAATGTAAGTGTTACCAGAGTTTGTTGTAAGTGTGTGTTGGATGAATCCTTCGTCAGACCAAAGGGGCAAGGCGAGAAGGCAGTCCGAGGGCAAGCAAGCGGTCGGGGGCTGGAGAAAAGCAACGAGGTTCGTGTCCAAGCAGGGGTCGAGGATCGAGGGAGGCAGTCCGGAATCCAGAGGGAAGTCGAGGCACACAGCTCGATCACGGGAAGCAGGGGAAGCACTACGGGGAACACAGAGGACATAAGACGCGGGAACAGGGAAGGCACAGAGAGAGAGCAAGTACGCTTGCTTAGGAGTGAACTATGTTCCGGCACTGGATCTTCGGGTCTGCTGGTCTTTATGCTGTCTGTCTTCATCAGACCCAGGTGCGCGGATTGTAGATTGCCTGCAGCCTTATAACGGAGAAATGCAAAAATCAACAAATCAAAAATGCCACAAACCATAAACGTTCTTCCGACAAATTCCATCCATTCATTCATTTTCGACCGCTTGTCTTGTTCGGGGTCGCGGGGGGTTGCTGGAGCCTATCTCAGCTGCATTCGGGCGGAAGGCGGGGTACACCCTGGACAAGTCGCTATCTCATCGCAGGACAGACAACGTTCACACTCACATTTATACACTAGGGCCAATTTAGTGTTGCCAATCAACCTAGGTGCATGTTTTTGGCTGTGAGAGGAAGCCACAGTCACGGGGAGAACATGCAAATTCCACACAGAAAGATCCCGAGCCCGGAATTGAACCCAGGACAACTCAGGACCTTTGTTTCCGACAAATTATTAGATTAATAAAGTACGACTGATTCTGATATCCAATTTTTTTGAAAAGGATCTATGGAGGTTTAACATTTTCAATGGAATTATGGAAACAACTTATATATGAAAGGTTGAGGGATGCTTTTGGATGTTTTTTAACAGCGCTTTATTGGCAGAATAGAGCAACACCCGTTACCTTCATTGTTTTTTCTAGCATTTATTTAAGAGTTGCAATGCATTAAAAAAAAAGCATGTTTTCTCAGCTCTATACTCTCGGCAGGGTCCTTGAGGGTGCATGGGAGTTTGCCCAACGAGTCTACATGTGTTTTGTGGACTTGGAGAAGGCATTCGACCGTGTACCCCGGGAAGTTCTGTGGGGAGTGCTCAGAGAGTATGGGGTATCGGACTGTCTGATTGTGGCAGTCCGCTCCCTGTATGCTCAGTGCCGGAGCTTGGTCCGCAATGCCGGCAGTAAGTCGGACACGTTTCCAGTGAGGGTTGGACTCCGCCAAGGCTGCCCTTTGTCACCGATTCTGTTCATAACTTTTATGGACAGAATTTCTAGGCGCAGTCAAGGCGTTGAGGGGATCTGGTTTGGTGGCTGCAGGAATAGGTCTCTGCTTTTTGCAGATGATGTGGTCCTGATGGCTTCATCTGGCCAGGATCTTCAGCTCTCACTGGATCGGTTCGCAGCCGAGTGTGAAGCGACTGGGATGAGAATCAGCACCTCCAAGTCCGAGTCCATGGTTCTCGCCCGGAAAAGGGTGGAGTGACATCTCCGGGTTGGGGAGGAGATCTTGTCCCAAGTGGAGGAGTTCAAGTACCTCGGAGTCTTGTTCACGAGTGAGGGAAGAGTGGATCGTGAGATCGACAGGCGGATCGGTGCGGCGTCTTCAGTAATGCGGACGCAGTATCGATCCGTTATGGTGAAGAAGGAGCTGAGCCGGAAGGCAAAGCTCTCAATTTACCGGTCGATCTACGTTCCCATCCTCACCTATGGTCATGAGCTTTGGGTTATGACCGAAAGGACAAGATCACGGGTACAAGCGGCCAAATTGAGTTTCCTCCGCCGGGTGGCGGGGCTCTCCCTTAGAGATAGGGTGAGAAGGTCTGCCATCCGGGGGTAGCTCAAAGTAAAGCCGCTGCTCCTCCACATAGAGAGGAGTCAGATGAGGTGGTTCGGGCATCTGGTCAGAATGCCACCCGAACGCCTCCCTAGGGAGGTGTTTAGGGCACGTCCGACCGGTAGGAGGCCGCGGGGAAGACCCAGGACACGTTGGGAAGACTATGTCTCCCGGCTGGCCTGGGAACGCCTCGGGGTCCCACAGGAAGAGCTGGACGAAGTGGCTGGGGAGAGGGAAGTCTGGGCTTCCCTGCTTAGGCTGCTGCCCCCGCGACCCGACCTCGGATAAGCGGAAGAAGATGGATTGATGGATGGATGGATGTTTTCTTGCCTTACATATTGTGAATTATGGACAAAATTCCCCCCAAAGAGGAGCGTACTGGAGCTACAGATCCCACATCAACTGTCAAGCAACTGCTGTACATGCAGAATCTTGTCAGGATTCCAATAATTAATTTAGTCAAGGCTGCTAGCCTTATCCTTGCCCCGAGTCTTTTTAACCCTACGTGGTGTTCAGTCATAAGAGGCATGTGGAAAGAAATATTAATTGAAACGCCTTGCGCTGATATTTTTAGTCCCACGTCTGATTCGACGGTTGGCCGCAAGGAAGCTTTAATCCCGGCACACTGAGGACGGGGTGACGATAATTACTCAAAAGTAAAATAGGGGCCGGGAGGCGGTTGATGTGGCAGAGGCAGAAGAAGAGTGAAAGTATAAAAAAGAAATGGTGATTTACTGTATGTGATGACGCGGAAGCCACCTCTGGAAGCACATTCAGTTCGTGTCCTTCCTCACTGTTTTCTACGGCTGTTTTTCATGGAAGATTCTCGCCCAGGGGAAACAAAGCGAGGGGAGGGCGGGGGGCTGGGGGGCTGGGGGGGACCGGTTCCACACAACATCATAGATGGCTAAGCTGCTTTGATGAAAATCCTCGGGTGGAGGATCTGCCGTGCTTTTTCCGATAGACACCAAATGAATGGACGTGCGGCGGGACAAAAGCCGCGCTGAGGGGCAGGGAGAGCCGACCGAGAGATCCATTTAGAGGAGAAATGGCTTGTTCTGGGAGAAAGTCCAAATGGGAATGAAAGAGGAGATGAAGTACTCGTGGATAAGAGGCAATCTGATATGGGCTGAGTGAGTGGAGGAGCCAGTATGCATAAAAAAACATTATTTGTGTGGGAGCAGCTTTGCAACATGTGTCAGTTTGTTTATATAATGTCAATATTTCCCCATTGCATGCGACATTTGTAGGGATTTGTGTGTTGTTGTTGTCGTCTTTCCCGCCGAATGTTCCCCGGCTGCTTCAAGGACGCTGACAGAAGGAGAACGCCACCATCCAAAGACTGTACTGGTTTAGTCCGGCAGTGGTGGGCCGTCAGGGCCATCAAGGCCTTCTCTGCTGGCCTAACATAAACAGAAATCATGATCATAATTAAAGATGAAATTATTTTTTTATTTACTTTCCCATCCATTCATCCATTTTCTTCCACTTATCCGAGGTCGGGTCGTAGGGCCAGCAGCCTAAGCAGAGAAGCACAGACATCCCTCTCCCCAGGCACTTCGTCCAGCTCTTCGTCCCAGGCGTTCCCAGGTCAGCCGGGAGACATAGTCTTCCCAACGTGTCCTGGGTCTTCCCCGTGGCCTCCTACCGGTCTGACGTGCCGTAGGGACCTCCCTAGGGAGGTGTTCGGGTGGCATCCTGACCCGAACCACCTCATCTGGCTTCTCTCAATGTGGAGGAGCAGCGACTTTACTTTGAGCTCCTCCCGGATGGCAGAGCTTCTCACCCTATCTCTAAGGGAGAGCCCCACCACCCGGCGGAGGAAAATCATTTCAGCCGCTTGTACCCGTGATCTTGTCCTTTCGGTCATAACCCAAAGCTCATGACCATAGGAGAGGACGGGAACGTAGATCGACCGGTAATTTGAGAGGTTTGCCTTCCGGCTCAGCTCCTTCTTCACCACAACCGATCGATACAGCGTCCGCATTACTGAAGACGCCGCAGCAATCCGCCCGTCGATCTCACGATCCACTCTTCCCCCACTTGTGAACAAGACTCCGAGGTACTTGAATTCCTCCCCACCACCCGGCGGAGGAAACTCATTTCAGGGGATCCCGAGGCGTTCCCAAGCCAGCCGGGTCCTGGGTCTTACCCGTGGCCTCCTGCCAGTCGGACGTGCCCTAAACACTTTCCGAGGGAGGCGTTCGGGTGGCATCCTGACCAGATGCCCGAACCACCTCATCTGGCTCCTCTCGATGTAGAGGAGCAATGGCTTTACTTTGAGCTCCTCCCGGATGACAGAGCTTCTCACCTTATCTCCAAGGGAGAGCCCGGCGGAGGAAACTCATTTCGGCCTCTGGTATCCGTGATCTTGTCCTTTCGGTCATAACCCAAAGCTCATGACCATAGGAGAGGAAGGGAACGTAGATCGACCGGTAATTTGAGAGGTTTGCCTTCCGACTCAGCTCCTTCTTCACCACAACAGATCGATACAGCGTCCGCATTACTAAAGACGCCGCAGCAATCCGCTCGTCGATCTCACGATCCACTCTTCCCCCACTTGTGAACAAGACTCCGAGGTACTTGAATTCCTCCCCACCACCCGGCGGAGGAAACTCATTTCAGGGCATCCCGAGGCGTTCCCAAGCTAGCCGGGTCCTGGGTCTTCCCCGTGGCCTCCTGCCAGTCAGACGTGCCCTAAACACCTCCCTAGGGGGGCGTTCGGGTGGCATCCTGACCAGATGCCCGAACCACCTCATCTGGCTCCTCTCCATGTGGAGGAGCAGTGGCTTTACTTTGAGCTCCTCCCGGATGACAGAGCTTCTCACCTACCTTATCTCTAAGGGAGAGCCCGGCGGAGGAAACTCATTTCAGCCGCTTGTACCCGTGATCTTGTCCTTTCGGTCATAACACAAAGCTCATGACCATAGGTGAGGATGGGAACGTAGATCGACCGCCGCACCGATCCGCCTGTCGATCTCACGATCCACTCTTCCCTCACTCGTGAACAAGACTCCGAGGTATTTGAACTCCTCCACTTGGGGCAGGGTCTCCTCCCCAACTCGGAGATGGCACTCCAGTCTTTCCCGGGCAAGAACCATGGACTCGGACTTGGAGGTGCTGATTCTCATCCCAGTCGCTTCACACTCGGCTGCGAACAGATCCAGTGAGAGCTGAAGATCCTGGCCGGATGAAGCCATCAGGACCACATCATCTGCAAAAAGCAGAGACCTAATCCTGCAGCCACCAAACCGGATCCCCTCAACGCCTTGACTGCGCCTAGAAATTCTGTCCATAAAAGTTATGAACAGAATCGGTGACAAAGGGCAGCCTTGGCGGAGTCTAACCCTTACTGGAAACGTGTCCGACTTACTGCCGGCAATGCGGAGCAAGCTCTGACACTGATCATACAGGGAGCGGACAGTCCGATACCCCATACTCTCTAAGCACTCTCCACAGGACTTCCCGGGGGACACGGTCGGATGCCTTCTCCAAGTCCACAAAGCACATGTAGACTGGTTGGGCAAACTCCCATGCACCATCAATAAATATCTAAAAGTATGTATTCATTCATGTCATATTTGGCTTCTTCCAGTGCCGTTGTTTTTAGTTTTAGTTTGTATCCAATCAGAATTCAGCTAGCTTATGTTGCCATGCAGTAGGAAATTTGCCTGGGGCCTTCAGAATCAACAATGCGGGCGTCCGTGCACTGTAAGTGAACGGGCACATACAGGTGATAGACAGTTGCGATAGCCAATCAGATCACGAGTTGTTGTCAGTAAGGCCTTCTCGATGGCCTCAACGTTGCGATTAGATACTCCCTTGGAACCGTTAGCGGATGAATTTGAGAACACATAGAGTTGAGAGACAGTTGCGATAGCCAATCAGATCACAAGTTGTTGACGGTAGCCTCTCTAGGTAGCCTGATGTTACCAAGACTGTGATTGGATACTCACGTGTCACTCCAAAGTGAGTATCCATTCACAAGATTCAATTTAGCAGGAAGCGGGAAGTGTTGCGCCGTAGCCAGACCGGGATGGCTGAGAAGGAGAACAGAACGTTGATTAGGTGGCAGATATATTGTAGCATCCCGGAAAAGTTGGTGCTGCAGGGAATTCTGGGAATTTGTTCGATTGTGTTCATGTTGTGTCAGGGTGCAAATATTTTCCCGAAATGTGTTTGTCATTGTTGTTTAGTGTGGTTTCACTATCTGGCACATCAAATCATTTTTGGTGATTTAACCCCCAATTCCAACCCTTGATGCTGAGTGCCAAGCAGGGGTTCCATTTTTATAGTCTTTGGTATGACTCGGCCGGGGTTTGAACTCACAACCTACCGTCTTGACAACTTCAACAAAAGACCATTATTAATCTATCAAACGCTACAATATATTTCCAAGGCCATTTTCCAGGAGGATATTTAAAGATAAACTACATCTTGTGAGACGATTACGGCTAACCCCGCAGGCTAGCACAGCTGTTCTGACGATCAAATGGGGAATTGTTCCACTCGAATCAGTCGACGACGAGGCTGAAATAAAAAATAAATAAATAATAATAATTATAATTTAAACTATACATTTTTTTTTGACTGACTCATGTCATCGGATCGGTTCGCAGCCGAGTGTGAAGCGACTGGGATGAGAATCAGCACCTCCAAGTCCGAGTCCATGGTTCTCGCCTGGAAAAGGGTGGAATGCCATCTTCGGGTTGGGGAGGAGACCCTGCCCCAAGTGGAGGAGTTCAAGTACCTCGGAGTCTTGTTCACGAGTGAGGGAAGAGTGGGTGGTGAGATCGACAGGCGGATCGGTGCGGCATCTTCAGTAATGCGGACGCTGTATCGATCCGTTGTGGTGAAGAAGGAGCTGAGCCGGAAGGCAAAGCTCTCAATTTACCGGTCGATCTACGTTCCCATCCTCACCTATGGTCATGAGCTTTGGGTTATGACCGAAAGGACAAGATCACGGTTTCCTCCGCCGGGTGGTAGGGCTCTCCCTTAGAGATAGGGTGAGAAGCTCTGCCATCCGGGGGGAGCTCAAAGTAAAGCCGCTGCTCCTCCACATGGAGAGGAGCCAGATGAGGTGGTTCGTGCATCTGGTCAGGATGCCACCCGATCGCCTCCCTAGGGAGGTGTTTAGGGCACGTCAGACCGGTAGGAGGCCAAGGGGAAGACCCAGGACACGTTGGGAAGACTATGTCTCCCGGCTGGCCTGGGAACGCCTCGGGATCCCCCGGGAGGAGCTGGACGAAGTGGCTGGGGAGAGGGAAGTCTGGGCTTCCCTGCTTAGGCTGCTGCCACCGCGACCCGACCTCGGATAAGCGGAAGAAGATGGATGGATGGATGGATGGACTCATGTCATTTGATACTAATAAATACAATAAAATGAACTGAAAAAAAACATAAATAATGCAAATTATTTGAACTCACAGCATGCAATAACTATAGACCATTTTCCACCAACCTCAGTTCTTGGAACTGTAAAAATTAACGTAATAATTTGCCTGAAATTAAACATTTTTTTGAGCGACTTGTGTCACTTGATACTAAAACATACAATAAAATGAACTCAATAAAAAATGTATTCAAATTGACCAGCAACATTAACTCAGGAGAACAATACCTAAACGAGTAAACAATATTATTATTAAAAACTAATTCTAACAATAATAAAATACAAAGTTTATTCCTCTCTCTCATCTGGCTTTCTGCTCCGCCGCTCCCAGTCCACCTTATAACATGTTAGATACTGTAATACACATTTTATTACTACATTATAACATGTTAGATACTGTAATACACATTTTATTACTACCTTATACCATGTTAGATACTGTAATACACATTTTATTGCTACCTTATAACATGTTAGATACTGTAATACACATTTTATTACTACCTTATAACATGTTAGATACTGTAATACACATTTTATTACTACCTTATAACATGTTAGATACTGTAATACACATTTTATTACTACCTTATACCATGTTAGATACTGTAATACACATTTTATTACTACCTTATACCATGTTAGATACTGTAATACACATTTTATTACTACCTTATACCATGTTAGATACTGTAATACACATTTTATTACTACCTTATAACATGTTAGATACTGTAATACACATTTTATTACTACCTTATAACATGTTAGATACTGTAATACACATTTTATTACTACCTTATAACATGTTAGATACTGTAATACACATTTTATTACTACCTTATAACATGTTAGATACTGTAATACACATTTTATTACTACCTTATACCATGTTAGATACTGTATTACACATTTTATTACTACCTTATACCATGTTAGATACTGTAATACACATTTTATTACTACCTTATACCATGTTAGATACTGTAATACACATTTTATTAATACCTTATAAATGTTAGATACTGTAATACACATTTTATTACTACCTTATACCATGTTAGATACTGTAATACACATTTTATTACTACCTTATACCATGTTAGATACTGTAATACACATTTTATGACTACCTTATAACATGTTAGATACTGTAATACACATTTTATGACTACCTTATACCATGTTAGATACTGTAATACACATTTTATTACTACCCAATAACATGTTAGATACTGTAATACACATTTTATTACTACCTTATAACATGTTAGATACTGTAATACACATTTTATTACTACCTTATAACATGTTAGATACTGTAATACACATTTTATTACTACCTTATAACATGTTAGATACTGTAATACACATTTTATTACTACCTTATACCATGTTAGATACTGTAATACACATTTTATTACTACCTTATACCATGTTAGATACTGTAATACACATTTTATTACCACCTTATACCATGTTAGATACTGTAATACACATTTTATTACTACCTTATACCATGTTAGATACTGTAATACACATTTTATTACTACCTTATAACATGTTAGATACTGTAATGCACAATTTATTACTACCTTATACCATGTTAGATACTGTAATACACATTTTATTACTATATTATAACATGTTAGATACTGTAATACACATTTTATTACTACATGTTAGATAATGTAATACACATTTTATTACTACCTTATACCATGTTAGATACTGTAATACACATTTTATTACTACCTTATACCATGTTAGATACTGTAATACACATTTTATTACTACCTTATACCATGTTAGATACTGTAATACACATTTTATTACTACCTTATACCATGTTAGATACTGTAATACACATTTTATTACTACCTTATAACATGTTAGATACTGTAATACACATTTTATTACTACCTTATACCATGTTAGATACTGTAATACACATTTTATTACTACCTTATACCATGTTAGATACTGTAATACACATGTTATTACTACCTTATACCATGTTAGATACTGTAATACACATTTTATAACTACCTTATACCATGTTAGATACTGTAATACACATTGTATTACTACCTTATACCATGTTAGATACTGTAATACACATTTTATTACTACCTTATAACATGTTAGATACTGTAATACACATTTTATTACTACCTTACAACATGTTAGATACTGTAATACACATTTTATCACTACCTTATAACATGTTAGATACTGTAATACACATTTTATTACTACCTTATAACATGTTAGATACTGTAATACACATTTTATTACTACCTTATAACATGTTAGATACTGTAATACACATTTTATTACTACCTTATAACATGTTAGATACTGTAATACACATTTTATTACTACCTTATAACATGTTAGATACTGTAATACACATTTTTTTACTACCTTATACCATGTTAGATACTGTAATACACATTTTATTACTACCTTATACCATGTTAGATACTGTAATACACATTTTATTACTACCTTATACCATGTTAGATACTGTAATACACATTTTATTACTACCTTATACCATGTTAGATACTGTAATACACATTTTATTACTACCTTATACCATGTTAGATACTGTAATACACATTTTATTACTACCCTATACCATGTTAGATACTGTAATACACATTTTATTACTACCTTATACCATGTTAGATACTGTAATACACATTTTATTACTACCTTATAACATGTTAGATACTGTAATACACATTTTATTACTACCTTATAACATGTTAGATACTGTAATACACATGTTATTACTACCTTATACCATGTTAGATACTGTAATACACATTTTATTACTACCTTATAACTTGTTAGATACTGTAATACACATTTTATTACTACCTTATAACATGTTAGATACTGTAATACACATTTTATTACTACCTTATACCATGTTAGATACTGTAATACACATTTTATTACTACCTTATACCATGTTAGATACTGTAATACACATTTTATTACTACCTTATAACATGTTAGATACTGTAATACACATTTTATTACTACCTTATAACATGTTAGATACTGTAATACACATTGTATTACTACCTTATAACATGTTAGATACTGTAATACACATTTCATTACTACCTTATACCAAGTTAGATACTGTAATACACATTTTATTACTACCTTATAACATGTTAGATACTGTAATACACATTTCATTACTACCTTATACCAAGTTAGATACTGTAATACACATTTTATTACTACCTTATAACATGTTAGATACTGTAATACACATTTTATGACTACCTTATAACATGTTAGATACTGTAATACACATTTTATTACTACCTTATACCATGTTAGATACTGTAATACACATTTTATTACTACCTTATAACATGTTAGATACTGTAATACACATTTTATTACTACCTTATACCATGTTAGATACTGTAATACACATTTTATTACTACCTTATACCATGTTAGATACTGTAATACACATTTTATTACTACCTTATACCATGTTAGATACTGTAATACACATTTTATTACTACCTTATACCATGTTAGATACTGTAATACACATTTTATTACTACCTTATACCATGTTAGATACTGTAATACACATTTTATTACTACCTTATAACATGTTAGATACTGTAATACACATGTTATTACTACCTTATAACATGTTAGATACTGTAATACACATTTTATTACTACCTTATAACATGTTAGATACTGTAATACACATTTTATTACTACCTTATAACATGTTAGATACTGTAATACACATTTTATTACTACCTTATACCATGTTAGATACTGTAATACACATTTTATTACTACCTTATACCATGTTAGATACTGTAATACACATTTTATTACTACCTTATAACATGTTAGATACTGTAATACACATTTTATTACTACCTTATAACATGTTAGATACTGTAATACACATTTTATTACTACCTTATAACATGTTAGATACTGTAATACACATTTCATTACTACCTTATACCAAGGTAGATACTGTAATACACATTTTATTACTACCTTATAACATGTTAGATACTGTAATACACATTTTATGACTACCTTATAACATGTTAGATATTGTAATACACATTTTATTACTACCTTATACCATGTTAGATACTGTAATACACATTTTATTACTACCTTATAACATGTTAGATACTGTAATACACATTTTATTACTACCTTATAACATGTTAGATACTGTAATACACATTTTATTACTACCTTATAACATGTTAGATACTGTAATACACATTTTTTTACTACCTTATACCATGTTAGATACTGTAATACACATTTTATTACTACCTTATACCATGTTAGATACTGTAATACACATTTTATTACTACCTTATACCATGTTAGATACTGTAATACACATTTTATTACTACCTTATACCATGTTAGATACTGTAATACACATTTTATTACTACCTTATACCATGTTAGATACTGTAATACACATTTTATTACTACCCTATACCATGTTAGATACTGTAATACACATTTTATTACTACCTTATACCATGTTAGATACTGTAATACACATTTTATTACTACCTTATAACATGTTAGATACTGTAATACACATTTTATTACTACCTTATAACATGTTAGATACTGTAATACACATGTTATTACTACCTTATACCATGTTAGATACTGTAATACACATTTTATTACTACCTTATAACTTGTTAGATACTGTAATACACATTTTATTACTACCTTATAACATGTTAGATACTGTAATACACATTTTATTACTACCTTATACCATGTTAGATACTGTAATACACATTTTATTACTACCTTATACCATGTTAGATACTGTAATACACATTTTATTACTACCTTATAACATGTTAGATACTGTAATACACATTTTATTACTACCTTATAACATGTTAGATACTGTAATACACATTGTATTACTACCTTATAACATGTTAGATACTGTAATACACATTTCATTACTACCTTATACCAAGTTAGATACTGTAATACACATTTTATTACTACCTTATAACATGTTAGATACTGTAATACACATTTCATTACTACCTTATACCAAGTTAGATACTGTAATACACATTTTATTACTACCTTATAACATGTTAGATACTGTAATACACATTTTATGACTACCTTATAACATGTTAGATACTGTAATACACATTTTATTACTACCTTATACCATGTTAGATACTGTAATACACATTTTATTACTACCTTATAACATGTTAGATACTGTAATACACATTTTATTACTACCTTATAACATGTTAGATACTGTAATACACATTTTATTACTACCTTATAACATGTTAGATACTGTAATACACATTTTATTACTACCTTATACCATGTTAGATACTGTAATACACATTTTATTACTACCTTATACCATGTTAGATACTGTAATACACATTTTATTACTACCTTATACCATGTTAGATACTGCAATGCACATTTTATTACTACCTTATAACATGTTAGATACTGTAATACACATTTTATTACTACCTTATACCATGTTAGATACTGTAATACACATTTTATTACTACCTTATACCATGTTAGATACTGTAATACACATTTTATTACTACCTTATACCATGTTAGATACTGTAATACACATTTTATTACTACCTTATAACATGTTAGATACTGTAATACACATTGTATTACTACCTTATAACATGTTAGATACTGTAATACACATTTTATTATTACCTTATAACATGTTAGATACTGTAATACACATTTTATTACTACCTTATAATATGTTAGATACTGTAATACACATTTTATTACTACCTTATAACATGTTAGATACTGTAATACACATTTAATTACTACCTTATAACATGTTAGATACTGTAATACACATTTTATTACTACCTTATACCATGTTAGATACTGTAATACACATTTTATTATTAGTCCCTTATACCATGTTAGATACTGTAATACACATTGTATTACTCCCTTATACCATTTTAGATACTGTAATACACATTTTATTACTACCTTATAACATGTTAGATACTGTAATACACATTTTATTACTACATTATAACATGTTAGATACTGTAATACACATTTTAGTACTACATTATAACATGTTAGATACTGTAATACACATTTTATTACTACCTTATACCATGTTAGATACTGTAATACACATTTTATTACTACCTTATAACATGTTAGATACTGTAATACACATTTTATTACTACCTTATAACATGTTAGATACTGTAATACACATTTTATTACTACCTTATAACATGTTAGATACTGTAATACACATTTTATTACTACCTTATAACATGTTAGATACTGTAATACACATTTATTACTACCTTATACCATGTTAGATATTGTAATACACATTTTATCACTACCTTATACCATGTTAGATACTGTAATACACATTTTATTACTACCTTATACCATGTTAGATACTGTAATACACATTTTATTATTACCTTATACCATGTTAGATACTGTAATACACATTTTATTACTACCTTATACCATGTTAGATACTGTAATACACATTTTATTACTACCTTATACCATGTTAGATACTGTAATACACATTTTATTACTACCTTATACCATGTTAGATACTGTAATACACATTTTATTACTACCTTATACCATGTTAGATACTGTAATACACATTTTATTACTACCTTATAACATGTTAGATACTGTAATACACATGTTATTACTACCTTATAACATGTTAGATACTGTAATACACATTTTATTACTACCTTATAACATGTTAGATACTGTAATACACATTTTATTACTACCTTATAACATGTTAGATACTGTAATACACATTTTATTACTACCTTATACCATGTTAGATACTGTAATACACATTTTATTACTACCTTATACCATGTTAGATACTGTAATACACATTTTATTACTACCTTATAACATGTTAGATACTGTAATACACATTTTATTACTACCTTATAACATGTTAGATACTGTAATACACATTTTATTACTACCTTATAACATGTTAGATACTGTAATACACATTTCATTACTACCTTATACCAAGTTAGATACTGTAATACACATTTTATTACTACCTTATAACATGTTAGATACTGTAATACACATTTTATGACTACCTTATAACATGTTAGATATTGTAATACACATTTTATTACTACCTTATACCATGTTAGATACTGTAATACACATTTTATTACTACCTTATAACATGTTAGATACTGTAATACACATTTTATTACTACCTTATAACATGTTAGATACTGTAATACACATTTTATAACTACCTTATAACATGTTAGATACTGTAATACACATTTTATTACTACCTTATACCATGTTAGATACTGTAATACACATTTTATTACTACCTTATACCATGTTAGATACTGTAATACACATTTTATTACTACCTTATACCATGTTAGACACTGCAATGCACATTTTATTACTACCTTATAACATGTTAGATACTGTAATACACATTTTATTACTACCTTATACCATGTTAGATACTGTAATACACATTTTATTACTACCTTATACCATGTTAGATACTGTAATACACATTTTATTACTACCTTATACCATGTTAGATACTGTAATACACATTTTATTACTACCTTATAACATGTTAGATACTGTAATACACATTGTATTACTACCTTATAACATGTTAGATACTGTAATACACATTTTATTATTACCTTATAACATGTTAGATACTGTAATACACATTTTATTGCTACCTTATAATATGTTAGATACTGTAATACACATTTTATTACTACCTTATAACATGTTAGATACTGTAATACACATTTAATTACTACCTTATAACATGTTAGATACTGTAATACACATTTTATTACTACCTTATACCATGTTAGATACTGTAATACACATTTTATTATTAGTCCCTTATACCATGTTAGATACTGTAATACACATTTTATTACTACCTTATACCATGTTAGATACTGTAATACACATTTTATTAATACCTTATAAATGTTAGATACTGTAATACACATTTTATTACTACCTTATACCATGTTAGATACTGTAATACACATTTTATTACTACCTTATACCATGTTAGATACTGTAATACACATTTTATGACTACCTTATAACATGTTAGATACTGTAATACACATTTTATGACTACCTTATACCATGTTAGATACTGTAATACACATTTTATTACTACCCAATAACATGTTAGATACTGTAATACACATTTTATTACTACCTTATAACATGTTAGATACTGTAATACACATGTTATTACTACCTTATAACATGTTAGATACTGTAATACACATTTTATTACTACCTTATAACATGTTAGATACTGTAATACACATTTTATTACTACCTTATACCATGTTAGATACTGTAATACACATTTTAGTACTACATTATAACATGTTAGATACTGTAATACACATTTTATTACTACCTTATACCATGTTAGATACTGTAATACACATTTTATTACTACCATATAACATGTTAGATACTGTAATACACATTTTATTACTACCTTATAACATGTTAGATACTGTAATACACATTTTATTACTACCTTATAACATGTTAGATACTGTAATACACATTTTATTACTACCTTATAACATGTTAGATACTGTAATACACATTTTATTACTACCTTATACCATGTTAGATATTGTAATACACATTTTATCACTACCTTATACCATGTTAGATACTGTAATACACATTTTATTACTACCTTATACCATGTTAGATACTGTAATACACATTTTATTATTACTTTATACCATGTTAGATACTGTAATACACATTTTATTACTACCTTATACCATGTTAGATACTGTAATACACATTTTATTACTACCTTATACCATGTTAGATACTGTAATACACATTTTATTACTACCTTATACCATGTTAGATACTGTAATACACATTTTATTACTACCTTATACCATGTTAGATACTGTAATACACATTTTATTACTACCTTATAACATGTTAGATACTGTAATACACATGTTATTACTACCTTATAACATGTTAGATGCTGTAATACACATGTTATTACTACCTTATAACATGTTAGATACTGTAATACACATTTTATTACTACCTTATAACATGTTAGATACTGTAATACACATTTTATTACTACCTTATAACATGTTAGATACTGTAATACACATTTTATTACTACCTTATAACATGTTAGATATTGTAATACACATTGTATTCCATGGAACGCTCTCCCTGACCAACTGAGGGCACCACAGACTGTGGATGCTTTTGAATAAGGCTTAAAAACCTTTCTTTTTAAAAAAAAAAACTTTTTTTTTTAGATATATGCATACTAGTTTTAGCTATTTGGCTGTTCTAGTTTTTAATTTTTATTTATTTTTTATTATCTTATTATATATATATTTTTTTAGTACACTGTAGCACTTTGAGATTGTTTACTCAATGTAAAGTGCTTTTTACAAATCAATTATATTATCATTATTATTATTATTATCATCGTTGCACTACTGGCCGCTCCCCCTGCCCACTCCCATCATGCACTTCATCCTCCCCCTGACCTTGGGCGTGCTGCACAATCCTCTGACTTACAGCACTCGCTCGTTTCGGGGCGCCGCCTCCTTGGCTTCGCTCCATTACGTCGCTTATATCCACCCTTAGCGCCTTTCAAGGGATTCCTCCCCCGGAAACACGTTTATCTAGAAAATAATCCACGCGTCTTCACGTTAGCCCTGACTCGATTTCCACGCCACTCCACGCCTGCACTTGCTCACTTCTCAATTATTAATGTGCACATCAATAAATCTGCAGACACAATTAAGTTGCCCGAGCTCCATAATTCATGGGCCACTGTCGGAGGGTTTTGTTTTTTTTACTTGTCATCCTGATTTGCCGGAGGAAAAAAACCTCCACAGCTGCATCCAGTGTCACTCCGGCATGCATGAAGAAAGAGGCACCGCACCAAAGAAAACCGATCCCCCCCCCGCGGTGTGAAATGCCGAGCTGGAGGACCCCTGCTGAGCGTACAGTCCCGCCGTGTTGCTAATGGCGGGGACGCCGTGACACAAAGAAACTATTGTTCAATAACACTAGGTATATGGAACTTATTGTCATATAAAATAATATATTCAAGAGAATATAAGGTGTCAATGATTTAAGACCCCACATTAAAATGTATTCAGAGTAACCACAAACTGTTAGTTTAGTCTTCCCAATTAGTGGTGCCATGATATGTAATTATTACTTAAAAGTGACTAATAACACCATGGTTTGCGTACTCTCTGAGCAAAAGTGATTGTTTTTAATGCTATCCAAAGTAAAAGACCATGTGATGTGTCAGAATAATAGGCTGGTAAAACTCCACGGTGTAGGATGGGGAGCGACATGAGGGTGTCGGTTTCTTTGATGTATTGTAATCCACAGGAAAGATATTGTCTTTACTCGAGATCTATAAAGCGGAGAGGAGGCAGGGCCTGACCTCCCTCCAGGCACTTACCTACTCAGTGGCCTAGTGGCTAGAGTGTCCGCCCTGAGATCGGTAGGTTGTGAGTTCAAAACCCCGGCCGAGTCATACCAAAGACTATAAAAATGGGACCCATTACTTCCCTGCTTGGCACTCAGCATCAAGGGTTGGAATTGGGGGTTAAATCACCAAAAATGATTCCCGGGCGCGGCACCGCTGCTGCCCACTGCTCCCCTCACCTCCCAGGGGGTGATCAAAGGGGATGGGTCAAATGCAGAGGACAAATTTCACCACACCCAGTGTGTGTGTGACAATCATTGGTACTTTAACTTAACCTTTGGCTGTTTACGACCCCCCTTCCCTTGGAAACAGCTCTTGCCATGTTATCAGGGAAAGTCCTAAATAAAAGAGGAGGCGTGCAATCTTTCGTCAGAGCGTGGGACGACACCGTACAAGGGTACAGTGTCTACGCGTTTCTCCTCGATTGAGCTGAATTGAATACTGTCTCTGTTTAATTCCTTGCTTTCATAGATGTCATCAGTGTTTGAACCTGACATGATGTTTAAGAACACACTCATTAAATGGCTTATTTAAAATTTTCCTAAAACAAACAACGTTTGCAAGTAGATGTTCCAAACAATCAGATAATCAATCAATCAATCAATGTTTATTTATATAGCCCTAAATCACAAGTGTCTCAAAGGGCTGCACAAGACACAACGACATCCTCGGTATAGCCCACATAAGGGCAAGGAAAAACTCACCCCAGTGGGACGTCGATGTGAATGACTATGAGAAACCTTGGAGAGGACCGCATATGTGGGTAACCCCCCCCCTCTAGGGAGACCGAATGCAATGGATGTCGAGTGGGTCTAACATAATATTGTGAGAGTCCAGTCCATAGTGGATCCAGCATAACAGTAAGAGTCCAGTCCACGAGTTATATTTATTATTTAGGTTCGGGGTAAGATTAAAGTTTTTATTGTGTATGAGTGCAACTCCCCCACCCCTTTTAATGGGACGGGCAATATGCGCTCCCGCATAGCCAGGAGGAGACGCCTCACCCAGCGCAAAGAAATCGTCTGGTTTGAGCCAGGTCTCGGCGAGACCAATAACGTCAAGATTATTGTCTCTAATGACCTCATTAACTAATAGCGTTTTGGAAGATAATGATCTTATGTTTAAGAAGCCCATATTATAGGTAGTGGGCTGTTTTGAGGAGTTTTTGTTGAAATTATCTGTAGTAGCAATATTAATAATGTTGTGTTTATTATGTGTAGTGCAATTTAAATAATTTCGACCATATCTAGGAATTGATATGACGGGAATTATGTATTTTAATTTCAAAAGTGATAATAAGTACCCCCCGAAATTAGCCAAAAATGAACGGAGCAATGCATTATGGGTACACAGTGGCAGACATTTTAACTGTCCCAATGCATGATGGGTAAAATGTCACTCAAAGTAGCATTGTGTTTAGGTGCCTTTAAGTACGTTGTACTTTCTGTAAATACAAGTAGCTTTAGTACCTTTACCTGGCAAACTGTAGTAGGGCGCCATGCTATGTGTGGGGGAACACCTGATACATTGGTGTAATTACTACTTATGTACTTGTAACTGATTAAAAACAAAAATCAGTTGATAAAACATTGTCCTTTACAATTATTAAAGCTTTTTACAAAAATCTACTACTCTGCTTGCATGTCAGCAGACTGGGGTATATCCCTCAGGCTGTACTGCATCAACAAGCGACATCAGTGTGTAAAGGATATCACCACATGGGCTCAGGAACACTTCAGAAACCCACTGTCAGTAACTACAGTTGGTCGCTACATCTGTAAGTGCAAGTTAAAACTCCCCTATGCAAGGCGAAAACCGTTTATCAACAACACCCAGAAACGCCGTCGGCTTCGCTGGGCCTGAGCTCATCTAAGATGGACTGATACAAAGTGGAAAAGTGTTCTGTGGTCTGACGAGTCCACATTTCAAATTGTTTTTGGAAACTGTGGACGTCGTGTCCTCCGGACCAAAGAGGAAAAGAACCATCCGGATTGTTATAGGCGCAAAGTGTAAAAGCCAGCATGTGTGATGGTATGGGGGTGTATTAGTGCCCAAGACATGGGTAACTTACACATCTGTGAAGGCATCATTAATGCTGAAAGGTACGTACAGGTTTTGGAGCAACATATGTTGCCATCCAAGCAACGTTACCATGGACGCCCCCGCTTATTTCAGCAAGACAATGCCAAACCACGTGTTACATCAACGTGGCTTCATAGTAAAAGAGTGCAGGTACTAGACTGGCCTGCCTGTAGTCCAGACCTGTCTCCCATTGAAAATGTGTGGCGCATTATGAAGCCTAAAATAGCACAACGGAGACCCCCGGACTGTTGAACAACTTAAGCTGTGCATCAAGCAAGAATGGGAAAGAATTCCACCTGAGAAGCTTCAAAAATGTGTCTCCTCAGTTCCCAAACGTTTACTGAGTGTTGTTAAAAGTAAAGGCCATGTAACACAGTGGTGAACATGCCCTTTCCCAACTACTTTGGCACGTGTTGCAGCCATGAAATTCTAAGTTAATAATTATTTGTAAAAAAAAAACAAAGTTTATGAGTTTGAACATCAAATATCTTGTCTTTGTAGTGCATTCAATTGAATATGGGTTGACAAGGTTTTGCAAATCATTGTATTCCGTTTATATTTACATCTAACACGATTTCCCAACTCATATGGAAACGGGGTTTGTATATATATATATATATATATATATATATATATATATATATATATATATATATATATATATATATATATATATATACCGTATTTTCCGCACCATAAGGCGCCCTGGGTTAAAAGCCGCGCCTTCAATGAACGGCATATTTCAAAACTTTGTCCACCTATAAGCCGCACGGTGTTGTAAGCCGCATCTAACTGCGCTAAAGGAATGTCAAAAAAACAGTCAGATAGGTCAGTCAAACTTTAATAATATATTAAAAACCAGCGTTCTAACAACTCTGTTCACTCCCAAAATGTACGCAAATGTGCAATCACAAACATACGTATA
>NC_084577.2:25770086-25780086 GCF_033978685.3 Nerophis lumbriciformis | reverse complement strand
CAAGCATATGAGTGGCAATCTGGGCCACACGAGTGGAGCACGCATGTGGGGATTTTACATTCCTTTGCAGCCATGAAACGAGGACTTATAATTGGTCAAGTAAGTAATGCTTTCAGTTAATTCCCCCTAAGGGCTACTCTCTTCTTTACTAATCCCTCTTTGCTTGTGAGTAATTAGTTGTTGGGAGGCAAATAAGAAAACCTCACTTTTGATGGCTAAATAAAAACAAAACTAACACAGAAAGCAAAAAAAACAAACATTTTTTATTTTTGAGTATTTTTTTTTTAAAGTTAAACTGTTGGAATAATTTTATCTAAGTTATCACAAAACTTTGTGTTACCATGAGTTCCCGGCGAGAAGACAAAAGCTGTCTTTGATCCTACCAAGAAGAAGGCTTGTAAAACTCCACTGTGTAGGATAGGAAGCGACATGAAGGTGTTCTGTTTATTTGATGTATTGTAATCAACAGAAATATTTTGTCTTGACCCGAGAACTACAAAGCGGAGAGGAACCAGGACCAGACTCCCCTCAAGGCGACCTTTTCTTTGAACTGTTTTAATCAAAGGCGATGGCTGTTTACGACCCCCCTCCCTTAGAAACAGCTGTTGCCATGTAACCAGAGTAAGTCCAAATAAAAGAGGAGGCGTACAATCTTTCGTCAGAGCGTGTGACGACACTGTCCAAGGGTACAGTGTCTACGCGTTCCTCCTCATTGAGCCAAATTTAATTCCGTCTCCGTTTGATTCCTTGCTTCTTGTCTTGTTTAATAGATATCATCAGTGTTTGAACCTGACATAGACATTAAATAAAATTGTCTGCAAAGTAAACTGGAGAGAACACCATTATCAAAAACTAGAAGTGTACCAGTCGGATATTGATATCAGCAAACAATATCAAATAATTATAGTTGCATATTACTTACACATACACAGTCTCTGAGGTGGATTAGAAAGTATCCAGTAACAAACGTGTCCGCATCAGTCAACGTATTGTGTCTCGATCTTAACTGTATTAATTATTGTGGCCACTAGGTGTCACCAAAAATTCAATTGCCACTCCACTTCGACTCAAAGACAGCATAAGTCCATTACAGGCGGTTAGTAATAATTAAGTTAGTGTCTTTTATACTTGCAATGGTTCTCGGCATGAGAGGCCAGCGTCCAGACTACTGAGCTAAAAGCACAGGCAGTCTCCCGAACCGCCGGCACCATTATTTTAATTTCAGTGCTTGGGGGCGTGGTCTACATCCTGAAAATATGCAAACAAAACTGTGTTTAGATAATTGATACTTCAAACTTGCATAAATAAATATTAAGGAATATAACATAACTTGGCTTCTGAGAGCTTCAAAATGTAATGAATAAAATGCTAAAGTTGTTGGTAAACAAGCAATTATTTTAATAATTAAATATGGTCATTTTAAATGAATTATTATGATCATTTAAAATTAATTATTTCAAATATGTTTATTTTAATGTATAATTCTATGGCTGGATGTAATAAGGAGTCAGAAAAAATACAAATAAAAAAATGTTTTTAGCAAAATATAGTAAAATTGTTTTATTTATTTAAAAAAAATCAATAAATATGTTTATTTTTAGGTAAGATAAACATAATAATACAATTTATCTCTAGTCTGGATGATTTAGTTCTTGTCACCCTGTTGTCCTCCCGTCTCTTCCCCAAGGATGGCTCCATGAGCTGGACAAACGCCTGGAGATGCCCTACGTCAACAACACGGTCGGCGGCCCGTCGGTGCGCAGCTCGTACATCGCCGCCCTCTACTTCACCCTCAGCAGCCTGACCGGCGTCGGCTTTGGCAACGTGTGCGCCAACACGGACGCCGAGAAGATCTTCTCCATCTGCACCATGCTCATCGGCGGTATGCCGGACGCCTTGTATGGAATAACGTGATTGGGCAGGCACGCTGTTTATATTGTGGGAAAGCGGACGTGAATAAAGACTGTCCTCACGCAGGTCCGCCTGAAAATCGGGAGATTTTCGGGAGAAAATTTGGCCCGGGAGGTTTTCGGGAGAGTCGCTGAATTTCGGGAGTCTCCCGGAAAATCCGGGAGGGTTGGCAAGTATGCATCTATTAAACAAGACAAGAAGCAAGGAATTAAACAGAGACAGAATTAAATTTGGCTCAATGAGGAGAAACACGTAGACACTGTACCCTTGTACAGTTAGTTAGAGATGTTACCTCAGTAGAAGCATTTAAGTCCCATCTTAAAACTCATTTGTATACTCTAGCCTTGAAATAGACCCCCTTTTTAGACCAGTTGATCTGTCGTTTCTTTTCTTTTCTGCCCCCCTCTCTCTTGTGGAAGGAGGGCACAGGTTTGGTGGCCATGGATGAAGTGCTGGCTGTCCAGAGTCGGGACCCGGGGTGGACCGCTCGCCTGTGCATCAGTTGGGGACATCTCTGCACTGCTGACCCATCCCCACTCGAGATGGTCTCCTGCTGGCCCCACTATGGACTGGACTCTCACTATTATGTTAGATCCACTATGGACTGGACTCTCCCACTATTATGTTAGATCCACTATGGACTGGACTCTCACACTATTATGTTAGATCCACTATGGACTGGACTCTCACTATTATGTTAGATCCACTATGGACTGGACTCTCACTATTATGTTAGATCCACTATGGACTGGACTCTCACTATTATGTTACATCCACTATGGACTGGACTTTCCCAATATTATGCTAGACCCACTCGACGTCCATTGCATCCGGTCTCCCCTAACAATTTAACTTAAAAAAAAAAAAATACTCAAAAATAACAATGTTATTTTTTTTGCTTTCTGTGTTAGTTTTGTTTTTATTTAGCCATCAAAAGTGAGGTTTTCTTATTTTTTTCTCAATAACTAATTACTCACAAGCATCTACGGTCTTATCCAAGGCTTCTCATAGTCATTCTTATTGACATCCCACTGGGTTGTGAGTTTTTCCTTGCCCTTATGTGGGATCTGAACCGAGGATGTCGTTGTGGCTTGCGCAGCCCTTTGAGACACTTGTGATTTAGGGCTGTACACATAAACATTGATTGATTGATTGATTGTACAGTGTCTCACCACGGTCTTTTTATTTGGACTTTCCCTGATTACATGGCAACAGCTGTTTCTAAGGGAAGGGGGTCGTAAACCGCCATCACCTTTGATTAAAAACAGGTCGTAAAACAGTTCAAAGAAAAGGTTCCTGGAGCTTGCGTCGGGTCCTGCTTCCACTCCGCTTTGTAGATCTCGGGTCAAGACAATATCTTTCTGTGGATTACAATAGAAGAAAGAAACCGACGCCTTCATGTCGCTTCCCATCGTACACAGTGGAGTTTTACAAGCCTCCTGCTTGGTAGGTATGCTTGACAACCGTCCTGTTGTTGGTCTTTTAGTTATTTATTTGTTGTCACGCAACTTGTGTTTCCCTGTGGTGAGATAAACATCAGAGCCACGTACAAACGCACAAATGTCAGAAACAAAACCGGCCACTTTCGAAGCTCAAAAGGAGTCACGTCAAGCTGCAGAGACGTTGAAATGTCAAAGTCGGATGTTTCCTGCAGCACGCCATCATGCATAAAATATGAGGCGTGCAAGTCAGCACTTTAATTAAACATTTTATTATTGCCGGGGCCCAACTCCACGTGGGGAAGCGGAGGGAAGTTTCCAATCGGAAGTGTTTGCTCATTGATGGAGGTTTTTTTTTGTTTCTTTTTTTCCACCGGCGTCGTTCTTTTTAAAAGTGGTCCTGGCGCCGACTTACATTTCCCATCTCCTGATGCATTAATATTTAAGATGGTTTTCCCGCCGCCGGCTGGGCAGAAACAGACAGAAGACGACGGCCTGGACATACACGCCGAGAAAAAAATAGTCCGTTAAAGCCGGAGTTCATCGCCTTTTTTGACCTTGGGGGTCCAACTTTCCCAGTTTGGAAGCTTAATACTGCATGATACTGATAAAGCATGTTCCCGGGGAGGGTCACACACGCCACCCCTGGCATGGCGCCGCGCCCACCTTTACCCCTCTCCCCCACCTTACTCTCACATACAAACACATTTTACCGGTTAAAAATATTCAACAAAGTAATACATTATATTATCATAGACATCTCTATATTTACAAGCTATACATGCTTGTTATTATTATATATACCGTATTTTTCCGACTATAAGGCGCACTTAAAATCCTCTCATTTTCTCAAAAATCGACAGTGCGTCTTATAACCCGGTGCGGAAGAATTCTGGTCGTGCTTACCGACCTCGACGCTATTTTATTTGGTACATGGTGTAATGATAAGTGTGACCAGTAGTCACACATAGTAAACAACACCAAAACGTTGAATCAAGGGTCCCCGAACTACGGCCCGCGGGCTGGATCCGGCCAGCCTGCGTCCAAAATCCGGCCCGCGGGAAGTCCCGAGTTAAACATTTTTTAATCTATTTTTTATTTTATTTTGATTCAAATTTTTTTTTTTTAATCTGTCCTTTCTAAATTTCTACTGTTTGTTACTCTCGGTGTCTCCTAGATGAGCTCAGGCTCGTGGTTTTCTGAAGTGTTCCTGAGCCCATGTGGTGATATCCTTTACTTTAAGTTGCAATGATTTCACCTCAAAATGTAGTGTATTTTACTGCTGTTTTTATGGTAAAAAAAAAAGAAGAAGGGAGCTCAGTTGCCGGAATTTTACTGTATAATTTACATTTGTTTTTTACTGTAAATGAAAAAAAAATGCAATTTTACAGTAAAGTTTTAGCACTAAAAAACAAACAAACTGGCTTTTCAGTAGCCAGAATTTTACTGTAAAATGTACATTTGTTTTTTTTACTGTAAATGAAAACAAATGCAATTTTACGGTTAAATTTTGGCACTAAAAAACAAACAAACTGGCTTTTCAGTAGCCAGAATTTTACTGTAAAATGAACATTTGTTTTTTTTACTGTAAATAAAAAAAATTGCAATTTTACAGTAAAATGTTGGCACCTGAGCTGCCAGTTTTTTTTGGCTTTTGTTTTTGACCGCAAATCAACAACTCCAACAACAAGTTGAGAATGCTTTTCAACTTTGCGCCTATAACAGTCCGGAAGGTTCTTTTCCTCTTTGGTCCGGAGGACACGACGTCCACAGTTTCCAAAAACAATTTGAAATGTGGACTCGTCAGACCACAGAACACGTTTCCACTTTGCATCGGTCCATCTTAGATGAGCTCGGGGCCCAGCGAAGCCGGCGGTGTTTCTGGGTGTTGTTGATACATGGCTTTCGCTTTGCATAGTAGAGTTTTAACTTGCACTTACAGATGTAGCCACAAACTGTAGTTACTGACAGTGGTTTTCTGAAGTCTTCCTGAGCCCATGTGGTGATATCCTTTACTTTAAGTTGCAATAATTTCACCTCAAAATTTAGTGTATGTTACTGCTATTTTTATGGTAAAAAAGAAAAAAAGAAAAAGGGAGCTCAGTTGCCGGAATTTTACTGTATAATTTACAATTGTTTTTTTACTGTAAATGAAAAAAAATAATGCAATTTTACGGTTAAATTTTGGCACCAAAAAACAAACAAACTGGCTTTTCAGTAGCCAGAATTTTACTGTAAAATGTACATTTGTTTTTTTTTACTGTAAATTAAAAAAAAATGCAATTTTACAGTAAAATTTTGGCACCTGAGCTTCCAGTTTTTTGTTTTTTTGTTTTTGACCGCAAATCAATTACTTTGCGCCTATAACTGTCCGGAAGGTTCTTTTCCTCTTTGGTCCGGAGGATACGATGTCCAAAGTTTCCAAAAATAATTAGAAATGTGGACTCGTCAGACCACAGAACACGTTTCCACTTTGCATCGGTCCATCTTAGATGAGCTCGGGGCCCAGCGAAGCCGGCGGCGTTTCTGGGTGTTGTTGATACATGGCTTTCGCTTTGCATAGTAGAGTTTTAACTTGCACTTACAGATGTAGCCACAAACTGTAGTTACTGGCAGTGGTTTTCTGAAGTGTTCCTGAACCCATGTGGTGATATCCTTTACTTTAAGTTGCAATAATTTCACCTCAAAATGTAGTGTATGTTACTGCTGTTTTTATGGTAAAAAAAAAAAGGAAAAAAAGAAGGAGCTCAGTTGCCGGAATTTTACTGTATAATTTACATTTGTTTTTTTACTGTAAATGAAAAAAAATGCAATTTTACGGTTAAATTTTGGCACCAAAAAACAAACAAACTGGCTTTTCAGTAGCCAGAATTTTACTGTAAAATGTACATTTGTTTTTTTTTAACTGTAAATAAAAAAAACTGCAATTGTACAGTAAAATTTTGGCACCAAAACTGCCAGTTTTTTTTTTTTTTTTTTTTTTTTGACCGCAAATCAACAACTTTGCGCCTATAACAGTCCGGAAGGTTCTTTTCCTCTTTGGTCCGGAGGACACGACGTCCACAGTTTCCAAAAACAATTTGAAATGTGGACTCGTCAGACCAGAGAACACTTTTCCACTTTGCATCGGTCCATCTTAGATGAGCTCGGGGCCCAGCGAAGCCGGCGGTGTTTCTGGGTGTTGTTGATACATGGCTTTCGCTTTGCATAGTAGAGTTTTAACTTGCACTTAGATGTAGCGACAAACTGTAGTTACTGACAGTGGTTTTCTGAAGTGTTCCTGAGCCCATGTGGTGATATCCTTTACTCTAAGTTGCAATAATTTCACCTCAAAATGTAGTGTATGTTACTGCTGTTTTTATGGTAAAAAAGAAAAAGGGAGCTCAGTTGCCGGAATTTTACTGTATAATTGACATTTGTTTTTTTACTGTAAATGAAAAAAAATGCAATTTTACAGTTACATTTTGGCACCAAAAAACCAACAAACTGGCTTTTCAGTAGCCAGAATTTTACTGTAAAATGTATATTTGTTTTTTTTACTGTAAATAAAAAAACTGCAATTTTACAGTAAAGCTTTGGCACCTGAGCTTCCAGTTTTTTGTTTTTTTGTTTTTGACCGCAAATCAACGACTTTGCGCCTATAACAGTCCGGAAGGTTCTTTTCCTCTTTGGTCCGAAAGAAACGACGTCCACAGTTTCCAAAAACAATTTGAAATGTGGACTCGTCAGACCACAGAACACTTTCCCACTTTGCATCGGTCCATCTTAGATGAGCTCGGGGACCAGCGAAGCCGGCGGCGTTTCTGGGTGTTGTTGATACATGGCTTTCGCTTAGCATAGTAGAGTTTTAACTTGCACTTACAGATGTAGCGACAAACTGTAGTTACTGACAGTGGTTTTCTGAAGTGTTCCTGAGCCCATGTGGTGATATCCTTTACACACTGATGTCGGTTTTTGTATCCAAGGTCTCGGGCATTCTATGTTTATTACGCTTACGTGCAGTGATTTCTCCTGATTCTCTGAACCTTTTTGTCATGACTTGGTCCTGGGTGTTTGCTTTTCCGGAAGGCAACGGAAAGTTGGCTCGGGCGAGACGGGAATGTGAGTACATGATTGTTTATTATCATCAAAAAAAGTACAAACGAAAAGCGCGCACAGTGGCGGAGAACAAACTATGAAACCAAAAGACTATAGCAAAAAAAAGTACAAACGAAAAGCGCGCACAGGGGCGGAAGTACAAAACTTGACTATAAACACAAAACTTGCACAAAGGCAGAAACTATGAACAATTAAACAAAACTTGCAAATTATGACATGAATAAAGAAAACTTACTTGGACGAGAAACCGGCATGAAAAAAGAGCAGCAAGGGTTTTAAGGGTGTGTGGAGAGTGTGCAGAAGCATAAATGCGGGATGTCGCTACCAAGACAAACTGAAAACAATGAACTTAAATACTACAGACATGATTAACGAAAACAGGTGCGTGACTCAAAACGTGAAACAGGTGCGTGACGTGACAGGTGAAAACTAATGGGTTGCTATGGTGACAAACAAGAGTGCATAATGAGTCCAAACATGGAACAGGTGAAACTAATGGGTAACCATGGAAACAAGACAAGGGAGTGAAAAGCCAGAAACTAAAGAGTCCAATAACTAAACAAAACAAAACATGTCTAAAACAAAACATGATTACACAGACATGACACTTTTGATGATCTTACACACCATAGATGGTGAAATCCCTAAATTCCTTGCAATAGCTGGTTGAGAAATGTTGTTCTTAAACTGTTCAACAATGTGTTCACGCATTTGTTCACAAAGTGGCGACACTCGCCCCCGTCCTTGTTTGTGAATAACTGAGCATTTCACGGAAGCTGCTTTTATACCCAATCACGGCACCCACCTGTTCCCAATTAGCCTGTTCACCTGTGGGATGTCCCAAATAAGTCTTTGATGAGCGTTCCTCATCTTTCTCAGTCTTTTTTGCCACTTGTGCCAGCTTTTTTGAAACACGTCGCAGGCATCACATTCCAAACGAGCTAATATTGTCAGGACTTGGACTATGGAGTTTTTGTTTTCCCCAAGACGCAAGTGAATTTGGATCGGACATGGCTTGAAGGTGGGTACATGATTTATTTATTACTATCAAAAAAAGAACAAACGAAAAGCGCGCACAATGGCGTAGGTAAAAAAAAACTTGGCGAATGAAAACAAAACTTGCACGAAGGCAGAAACTGAACACGAAATTAAAAAAAAACACTTACTGTGGCATGGGACCGTGAACAGGACTTGCAACGCGAGGATAGCAGGGTTAGAGAAGATATGACACCAGGACGAACAACATAAAATGAAAAGCTTAAATAACACAGACATGATTAACAACAGGTGCGTGACTCAAAACAGGTGCATGACATGACAGCAGGCCCGGCCCTAACCAATCTGGCGCCCTAGGCAAGATTTTAGGTGGCGCCCCCCCCCCCACATCGGCAGTGAAGTGTATATACTCACAAGAAACCGAATAGCTTTGTCTTTGACCTTTTTTTTTACTTAAAGAAAGCAAATTAACAATCAGAATAGTTAACAAGATAAAAAAGAAATATGAATAAATAAATGAATGCAAAAAATAAAAAATGAATATATGAAATACAATATTTTTTACATACATATTGCTTAATTAACATTAATGATGTGCACTTTAACAACTAGGCTTACAACTATACCTAATATATAAAGGGGTGGAAAAGTGACTATTACCTGCAGGGCAAACATTAGCTAACCAGAAGGCAATAACAATGTAAACAAAAAACACCTGCTTAAAAGATCTAATACAAATGTCCCTGAGGAATGTAAGGTGGGAGTACTGTAATTACCTAACGTTACATTATTATTTTCCATAACAATTTAGCCCCCTCCACAATATTAACCCGACGTTAAAACAGAACTAGCTATTTATTGATTAGCAATTGCCGAATCATGTAACATTAGCTTAATGCTAAAAAGCCAGGTTAATATTCTGTAACAGACAAATAATTTCATGATACGGGAAGGGAGGGGGTGCACCGTGGGGGGGGGTTGGGGGGACGGGTTGGGGGGACGGGGGGGGGGGGGGACGTAATGTTGTAACAAATAATATTTCTATTATATAGGCTTTACTTTGCATTTTAATTAACGAGGGATTATTTTTTTGTATTTAGAAATAATAGTACCAACTTTTTTTTTTTCTCCAACATTTGTGGCACTGGCGTGGCGCCCCCTGATGGACGGCGCCCTTAGCATTTGCCTATACGGCCTATGCCACGGGCCGGCCCTGCATGACAGGTGAAAACTAATGGGTAACCATGGAAACAAGACAAGGGAGTGAAAAGCCAGAAACTAAAGAGTCAATAACTAAACAAAACATGACTAAAACAAAACATGATTACACAGACATGACACATATTTGCTAAAAAAAAATAACAAAGTTTACCAGTTCAAACTTTTAAGTATCTTGTCTTTGCAGTCTATTCAATTGAATATAAGTTGAAAAAGATTTGCAAATCTATATTCTCTTTTTATTTACCATTTACACAATGTGGCAACTTCACTGGTTTTGGGGTTTTTGTAAATGGTTGCATGCAAATTCTAAATTAAAATTGGATTATTTGTGCAGC